>NC_061513.1:269067283-269216646 GCF_022539505.1 Lolium rigidum | reverse complement strand
CATGAAACATGCAAAATAGATGAAATAACATAAGTATTATCTCTAAATATGAAATATATCAATGAATAACAGTAAATTATGATAAAATAGTGATGCAAAATGGACGTATCAACGTCGCGGTGGAAGAGGCGATCGCCAGGTCGCTGCAAGACCTGGTGCCCGCCGACAACAGCCTCCCCATCGACGCCGCGCTGGAGTGGTCCAGGTGGGACTGGGAGCGCCAGGAGGCGGAGCGCACTAGTAGGAAAAGCCTCATCAGTGGCGCACCAAAAATGGATTCTGTGGCACATGGGAGGTGCGCCATAGAAACGTCGCCACAAAAATAAGGTTTCTGTGGCGCACCTTCCCATGCGCCACAGAATTAAGGTTTCTGTGGCGCACGTGTTCCTAGGTGCGCCACAGAAAAGCTTGCGCCACAGAATTGGTTTTTAGTGCGCCACATAAATTGCTTGTATTATACTCGATTTTGTGCTGCCTGCTATACACATGCAGTTTATACACAGCAATATACAGAGATACAGGTTATATACAGCAACATTCAGATATAATATAAATATCATGTACATTGCACAGATATAACATAGACATCATCATCACATTACTTAGAGCCCGATCGAGATACATATATAGTGGCAATTAAGTGTCAAATGTTTTGCATACAACTCTTAATTCATACAAATTTCACAATTTCGAGATACAAAGTAGTCTTCATCCGGTTCCTCCTTTGCTCCCTCATCTCTACCCACCAGGCTCGCTTGCATCGAGGTCTTCATATCCAGTTCGTACTATGATGAAAATGGAAGAAAGTGAGACCAACAAGTCCGATGCACAAGAGAAATGGAATAAATGCCTCATACATTGTTGGTCAACACAAATATTAACATTTAGGGATGGCGTAAGTGAGACCAAGTCCGATGCACAAGAGATTGATATTTGTGCTATCTTACCGAGGCTCACTTACGCCACCCCCAAGTGTACGGGGACCAAACATTTTAATCATCGGCATTTTGAAAATCTCAAAGCAAATGGAATGGCAAAATGGAATAAGTGCCTCATACATTATTGGTCAACACAAATACTATGGTCAGAAACCATAGTTGCAAGTATACACCGCAAGTATACTTTGCGAAGGGCCCCCTTTCCCCGGCCGCCGTTCCGTGAACGGGTCCTTAACGACACAACAACGCTGATCTTCCTCTCCGGCGCAGAACCACGGCAGTCCCAGCCGCCTCCCTTGTGGCCGCGTCTCCTGCGCTCTTACGCATGGCCGGACCACGATTGGACTCACCGGGGGAATAATGATAATCGCCATCAACACTATCGCCAGACTCCACAGGAGCATAGCAGTTTGCAGCAGATGCCCCTTTTCTTCCCTCGCCGTGCAGTGAACGAGTCTTTGATGCAAAGACCGTGCCGGCCTGCCCAGAGGCCGGCACGGTCTTTGCATCAAGAACTCGTTCACTGGACGGCGAGAGAAGAAAAGCGGCATCTGCTACAAAGTACTCTACACCTGTGGACTCTGACGATAGTGGTGATGGCGATTATCAGTATTTCCCCGGTGAGTCCAATCGTGGTCCGGCCATGGAGAAAAGCGCAGAGCCCATTAGACACGGCCACAAGGGAGACGGCTGGGACTGGCGTGGTTCTGCGCCGAAGAGACATGTCGGCGTTGTTGTCTCGTCAAGGACTCGTTCAACGAATGGCGGCCGGGGAAAGGGGGCCCGTCTACAAAGTATATTGCGGCGTATAGGTGACCAAACATTCTAATCATCGGCACTAAAATGGAAGAAAGAGCCAAGTGGTATCTCAACTAGATATCATATGCCTCATACTTTGTTGGTCGAAAGAAATATTAACATTCGGGGATGGGGCCAGCCGAGGCCGGGTAGGATGCACAAGAGATTGATATTTGTGCCATCGCACCGGGCTCGGTGGCCCCACCCCGAGTGTACAAGTGACCAAACAATTTAATCATCGGCACTAGAATGGAAGAAAGGCCAATGCAATTAAGAAGTAGCTAGTATGAACTAAATGGAATGCCTCATACTTTGTTGGTCGAAACAAATATGAACATCCCGGGATGGCGTTAGTGAGGCCGGGTAGGATGCACAAGAGATTGATATTTGTGCCATCACACCAGGCTCACTAGCGACACCCGGAGTGTACGAGTGATCAACCAACCATCTAATCATCGACAAGTACAAAAACACCACCAAACCAGCAACCATGGTCACATAAGTCAAGATGCTCAAACACACATAGCATGCATGGAGCAGATGCTCCAAAGGGATTATTCATCACTTGGTATAGACCAAGTGATGCTGGCAAAAGAGAGGCCAATCAAGAACCAGTAAATCCAAGTAAGTGATAGATATGCCTAAACAAGCAACAACACATAGCATATCCCGACTAACCGAGATGAGACAAGTCTTGGTAGCCAAGCTGAATCACCTAGCACCACCTAGCCTTTTAAAACCATCGAAACGAGTCCTTTTTCTTCAAAGGATACCACGGTGGCATTCATTTACATGATCCCCTACTGTGGATATCTCTATTTTCATCAAAGCCAACAAGAAATAGAAATTTATCATTACTCCGTTGAGTTCAAAACAAAGCTGGGGTACCATAAGGGATTATTCATCACTTGGTAGTAACCAAGTGATGCTGGCAAGAGAGAGGCCAAGCCTGAGCTAGTCAATCCGAGTAGAGATGGATATGCATAAGTAAGCAAGAACACATAGCCTATCCAAGTTAACCGAGATAAAACCAACCTTGACAACCAACTTAATAACCTAGCATCACGTAGTCTTTTAAACCATCGAAACCAAGTGAAGCCCGGTACAAATGGCAAGGACCAGGAATTTGACCAACTCAAGTCACCATGGTTATGCCAACCAATTGAATAGTAGCATCTTCCAAATGGAACTAGGAAGGAAACCATCCCAGATGATTTACCAAGCCAGCAGTTCATGACGGCAAAGGCCAATTCAACCACCAAACCATCCAAACCACCAAGCCTACACACTTATCATTACCCAACATGATTCAAAATGAAGCTAGGGTCCCCAACAATAGTTGGCATCCATCTAGCTTAAGTAAATACAGTAATAGAATCATTACTGCAAAGTAGTTCATCTCAATTATCTACATTAACAAGATAAAGTTTCACGAGATAAATGAATTAGTCAACTGCTAGGCAACGAGGGATGCTTGGTAAGCATCATGCATCCATTCATATGCTTTTCAAAGCATAAGCAACCACCGAGTACATGGTGAGAAGCTATACAAATCAAGCAACAACACAGTATATCAAGCAACATGCATAGATAGAGAAAGTAGTAAGTAATTATCAACCAATTGGTGATGAAATGATCACCAGAGCTTGCAAACACAAGCCATAGGGGCAGCAGAGGAGGAATTAAGAGGGAGAGGAGGGGAGGGGAGAGAGAGCACCGATGACAGGGGTGGAGGACGAGCTTGAAGATGACGGCAGGGGTGGAGGAGGAGGAGGCGGCGGATCCTCCACCTTGCCGCGACGGTGGCCCCTCCTCGCGGTGGCCCCTCCTAGCCGTAGGGGCAGCTTGTGCTGCAGGTGGCGGGGATGGGAGGACCGCGGCGGCATGCGCCCCTCGCGGAGGAAGGCGGCGGCGGCGGCGACGACCATGGAGGATCCAGGCGACCACGGAGGAAGGCGGCGGCGGCGGATCCAGGCGACCACGGAGGAGAGGGGAGAGGGGAGGAATCCTCCAGGCGACCATGGAGGAAGGCGGCGGCGGCGGATCCAGGCGACCACGGAGGAGAGGGGAGAGGGGAGAGGGGAGGGGCTCGGGAGGGGAGAGGTGAACAGGCGGGGGAGGGCACGAGCGAGAGATGATATAAGTCCCTTAATTCTGTGGCGCACCAAAGCCAGTGCGCCACAGAAAGAGTTATTTCTGTGGCGCAGCACGACATGTGCGCCACAGAAATACCTACAGTAATAAATGGTGGTGGCAGGATGTGGGCCCCACATAGTTTACGTGGCGCACTACCCAAGCGTGCGCCACAAAATTAAGCTATTTCTGTGGCGCACCGTTCCTGGTGCGCCACAAAATAAGTTTCTGTGGCGCATTCAAAACGGTGCGCCACAGAACTAAGCTTCGCCTATAAGGGTTTTCCTACTAGTGAGCAGCAGCAGCGACTGCTGGACTTGGCCGCCGCGCGACATCTCGCCGTCTGCGCCGCCGCGCCCAGGACCGTCGAGCTGATCAAGCTCGAGGAGAGAAGCGACGACGACATCTACCGGCCGACGCCACCACGCGCCGGCGACGCTGGACAGGGTTCGAGCCGCTGGTACGAGGCGGCGCCGCCCCAGGACGCCGCCAGCTCGAGCGACGACGACGACGGCGTTGCCTACACGACCTTCTACCGCCATTTCGGCATATAGAAGGCCGGTTTTAGTTTAAGTTTAAGTTAGCCTGTCGCCGAATTCAAATATATGTACGAATTCGGCCTATTTATGTACGAACTCGCCTATATATGTTAAATATCATTAAATTTCGCTTATGTTTGAATCGAGTTTCGTCCAATTTTGTCTTAATTCGCCGTATTTCGTCAAATTTTTTCATCCATCCTAGGCTCGCCGCTGGGAAAATGGGCCTCCGAGGCCAAAAATAACATCCATCCGGCGCTATTTAGAGCATCTCCACCGGCGGCCCCGATAGCGGCCCCGATAGCTTTTTGGGGGCCGGCCTCGTTTTTGGGCTCGCACCGGCGCGCCCCCCAAACAGCGCCGGCCATTTTTCGAGCCCAATAGAACCGCCGGCATCCCCATGCCGGCCCTCGGGCGCGCCGGCGCTTCGTGGAACGATGGTTTTCACGGGTGGGGGCGCCTTGTCAGCGAGAGGACGCGACGGTTCGCATCGGCCGCGACGCGGGAAGGTTGGTCGTCGGCGTTTAATGGCCTCCCACGCGAAAACCGAGGCGGCAACGAGAGCAGCGACTGGCCACGCGGCTACCAGTTGGCGTAAATGTGGGTAGTTGTCGCCGCTATATAGTACGTACGCCGTCCACACCGCCGCTCCATTCTCTCCTCTCCACCACCGCCGCTTCATTCTCGCCGCTCCACACCACCACCGCCGCTCCCTCTCCACAGCAAAATGCCGCGCCGTCTGAAGACCACCTACTCGATGCTTGGCCTCAACGGCCGCGCGATGCCTCCGCCACCACCGCAGCCGTAGCCGGAGCCCGAGCCGGAGCCGCAGGCCGACGCCGACTACAGCACCGACGAGGACGTAGACCCACGGTTTGTGGCGTGGGACGAGGTCCACGTCGCAGCCGCGGAAGAAGAGGCGGCGGAGGAGGCATTGCAGTCGGGGCAGCCGCCGCAGGCCCCCGCCCACCCGAATCAGGCGGCGATCCTCGCGTCGCTGAAGGCGCAACGATACCGGCGGTTGAAGGAGGAGAGGGACAAGTTCATCAACGACGCGAACCACCAGCACGGCCTCGAGATCTCGTGCCAGCTAGCTGCCACGGAGGAGGCGGGACGCCGCCTCATGGAGACGGAGCGACAGAGGCTCGCAGAGCTCAACGCTCACCGCCACTCGAGGCGTTCGCCCGGCAGGTGGCGAGGCGTGCCGAGATCCAAGCTTCTCGGGACAGGATGTAAGCGCGGGGACAGCGCCGCCGGCAAGCCCCTGCGACGCCGACCGCCATGCTCCACCGCCAGATGCGCGAAGCTAGGGAGGAGAAGCGGGCACGGACGCAGGCGGCAATGGCAAAGAACGACGACGAGGCAAGGCCGTCGAGCGGACCAACCGACGGCCAGTAGATAGGATTAAGTTTAAGTTTAAATTCGAGCTACCTTTGTATGAACTTCGTATGAATTTCCTATGAATTTCAGTTTTTAAATATTATTTTAAATTTAAAAATCTATCGGAGCCGCCCGTTTAAGGATGCAGTGTTGGCGCCTCCAAACAGAGGTGCCGTCGCCCCTGCCGGCGCCTATTTAGAGCATCTCCACTCGTCTCCCCGAGAAGCCCCCACGAGTCGTTTTTACATCTGGACGGCGAAATCCGGCCCAGTCGTGCCCCCGGTTCCTCGATTTCGTCCGGATTTGGGCCTAAATTCATCCGGCGATCCCACGCCATCCCCGGCCCCCCGGGGAGCGCTCGGGGACTCCGGATGGAGCAAAACCAACCGCCCACGCCCACGTGTCTCCTCTTTCGTCCGGACTCCCCGGGCCATCCTCTTTTCCCCCGAGAAACGCCGCTTGGGGAGCACACGACTGGAAATATACTGCCCCCCATGCCAAAAATTGATCCAATCCGGACGAAAATTTCGCCGGATTTGGACGTGGGGAGCGCCAACGAGTGGGGATGCTCTTAGAGGTTACCGGTGAAGATGCTCTTAGCTCCGGATATGGCCAACCGCTGGAGATTAAGAGCATCTCCACTCGTCTCCCCGACTAGGCCCCGATGGACGTTTTTCCAATCCGGACGGCGTAATTCGGCCCAGTCGTGCCCCCGGTTCCTCGTTTTCGTCCGGATTTGGGCCTAAATTCATCCGGCGATCCCACGCCATCCCCGCCCCCCGGGGAGCTCTCGGGGACTCCGGACGAAACGAAAGCGTGCGAAACGTCGAGGAGACTTCCCGCGCGTCTGGTGGCCCCAACTTGTCGGCGAGAGACCACGATCGTCGTCCTCATCGCATCGTCTTCCGCGCGCTGTAAAAGCCTCGCCGCCGGTCGGCATTCGCCGGCCGCGTAGCTTCCACGCGGAGAGTTAATGCCGCCGCCTCGGTATCACGCGCGCCTACCTCTATTTATCGCCGAACTACCGCGTCTGCCTCGCATTCACCTCTCCTCTCTCTCGCATTCCACCAAATCTTCCCCCGAACTCGAAGAGGTAGCAATGGCGAACGACGGTGCGGCCAACAACGGCTTCGGCCGCCGCTCTCTCCACCAATGGGAGGGACGGCTCCTCCATGCGGCGGGCTACCCGGCGCCGCCGGACTTCCGTGCACCGGGGGATGGAGGCTGAGCGCAGGCGGCGTGCCGATCCCGTCGCCGCCAACGGGGGGGGGGGGGCTTGCTCGACACGGCGATCAACGAGGTGCTCGTCACTCTCAGTGACGAGCAGCGCGCGGATCCGCGGTTCTTCCCCGACAACCACGAATCGTGGATCGCGTTCTTCCGGCGCAGGTACGAACGCGAAATCCGGGCGTACGACGGCCCTCCTCCACCTCCGGCAAGGAATAACGCCGCCAGCCGCCGCCGATGGTGGAGCGCGCCTGGCCGCACCCTCGAAAATGTGCTCGCGCACATCGAGAACGGGAACTCCCCCGTCATTGGGATGCCGCCGCCGGTGGCGCCTACCGTGTCCCGCCGACACGGTAGTTCGTGGATGCCGAGGAGGATGGTGTCATCCTCCTCCTCGTCTGGCTCGCGGTCGGCGCCCAGGTCCGGCGGGTCGACGGCGCCCACCGTCAAGCAGGAGTGGGCGACCGTCAAGAAGGAAGCGGCGTCGCCACCGCCGACCAGAGGGCGCAGCAGCGGCGCCCTTGTCATCCGCGACCATCCTCCCGCTCCGCAGAGCGGCCGGAAGAAGACGAAGAAAGAGGCCGCCGCAAACCAGCTCGCCGAGGAGGAGGCGAAGCGCGCGGAGGACGCCGCGATGGCGGAGGCGATCGCGAGGTCGCTGAAGGACATGGAGGAGCAGAAGCGCGCGGACGACGCCGCACTGGACTGGTCCAGGCGTGACTGGGAGCGCCAGGAGGCGGAGCAGCAGCGGCGACTGCTGGATCTGGCCGCCGCGCGTCAACTCGCCATTCGCGCCGCCGCACCATCCGCCGCTAGGAACGCCGCGCCCAGGGCAGCGACGACGACATGTACCTTCCGTCGCCGCCACGCACCGGCGACGCTGGCCAGGGCACGAGCCGCTGGTACGAGCCCCGGGACAACGCCGGCTCGAGCGACGACGACGACGGCGACGACTACACGTCCTTCTACCGCCATTTGGGCATGTAGTAGGACGCTATTTAGTTTAAGTTTAGTTTGCCAATCGCCGAATTCAAATATATGTACGAATTCGGCCTATTTATGTACGAACTCGCCTCTATATGTTAAATATCATTAAATTTCGCTTATGTTTGAACGAACTCGTCAAATTTGTCTGAATTCGCCCAAGTCCGTTATATCCATCCTGAACTCGCGGCTAGGAAGATAGGCCTCCCCAGCCCAAATTTTTCTCCAATCCGGACGACAATATCGTCGGATTTGGGCGTGGGGAGCGCCACCGAATGGGATGCTCTAATTACATCCAAAAATGTACAGTCGCCGTCCTCGATCCCGTTTGTGCCAAACCCTCCAGCTCGCCTGCGTCGACCTGGACCGACGGCGGCGCCTCCGAGCTCTGCGGCGGCGCCCACCATATGGTTACGATGGCTCGCGCATCGTGTACGGGGCTGCACGGCGGATGGGCAGGACCGCAGGAGGCTGGTCTTGGATCCCCAAATCCTCGTAGGGCAGCGAAGACTCTGCGTTGGGCGGCGTGGAGTTCCAGCACGGGGTGGAGCTCGCGGGGTGGCTGCCCGAGACCAACACATGGAGCTCGTCGGCAGGGTGCTCGGTGAGCTAGATCTTACGGAGCTGATGCGGCGGCCGGTGGAGCAGCTCCTCCACAGCTCTGCAAATATTCATCGTCTCAACTCTCAAGGTACCCCTGTTCCAGCTTCTAGTTGGTTTGGTGAGTAGTTTTGTGCATATCAAAATTTCTAGCCAAACGACCTCTTAATAATGTAATCTCCTTTGTATGAATATATAGATCGTTAACTAATTTCCGAGCTTAATACAAAATGTAGTTCTCTCAAATTTGTGTGTTTTTAGGACTGAAAAAACAGCAAGTCATTTATGGTATAAATCTAAGACTATCTTTTTTTTCGCGAAAAGGCAAAAGCATTGCGTTTCGATGTATTGATAGAAAAAAAGGTTATATGTACAAGTCCCTAGAGGACACACCCCGCCTATATAACTCAACCCAAGAAAAACTAGTCTAGGGGAGGAGCTGACAGACACCCCGCGCTCCCGCGTCCGCCCATTGCCGCGCATCAGACCTAATGTCGTTGAATAGGGACTCCACTGAAGGCTGCGCATTGTCGAAGACCGCCGCATTCCGGTGTCTCCAAATCCACCATGTCGTAAGCATGATAATCGACGAAGTTCCTTTGCGCAGTTGGCGGGGGGGCGGTCCGCACAGCCTGCGACCACCACTCCGCGAAGTCACCCTCCACCGTGGGAGGAACTGAGGTGGATCGGATCCACGAGAGGACCTCAAACCACACCATCCTGAAGAAAGAGCACCCAGTGAGCAGG
This sequence comes from Lolium rigidum, assembly GCF_022539505.1. NCBI lineage: Eukaryota > Viridiplantae > Streptophyta > Magnoliopsida > Poales > Poaceae > Lolium > Lolium rigidum. The sequence goes on along the minus strand of NC_061513.1, from coordinate 269,207,300 downwards.
TGCGCCATGGTCTCCACAGCCTGGTCGCACAACGGGCATGTAGGCGCATGCGGTAAGCCCCGCCTCGCTATCCTCTCACCCGTCCAACATTTGTCCATGTAGGCCAGCCATATGAAGAACTTCACCCTTGGCGGCGCCCAAGATTTCCAATCCAGCCTTCAAAACCTTGACGTGATAGCCCCCTGGAAGAGGGCGTCATAGCAGGATCGAGCACTGTATCGGCCATCCGTTGTCCACCATCCTATCATCGCAAAGCCTACCCTTTAGCTTCACGTATTGCCAAAGTACGAGTGCACTTGGCGTGCCTGCTATGTCGGGGATCCAGGTTCGATCGATCAGCGCCTCCCGAACCGTGCGCGCCTTCCGGCGGCGCTTAGGGACCAGCGCATACACCTCCAGCGCCATCTCCTTGATGGATCTGCCATCCAGCCATTTGTCCTCCCAAAAGAGGGCGGACTCCCCATCGCCTACCTCCATCGTAGTGGAGGTCGTGAAGACGTCGAGCTCCATCTTAGAGAACTGCATATCGAGCCCACGCCATGGTCGCGTAGGGTCGGTACGCATCCTCCAGATCCAGCGCGCGCACCCTCGACCAAGTCGGGATTCCCAGGCCCCCCAGCCACAGCGGCCGGCACACCCTGGACCAATTGACATGGCAGTGCCCACAATTGGCCTCTGCCCTACCGGCCCACAGGAAGCCGCGCAAAAAATCTAAGACTATCTTACGGAGTAATACAATTTCAGGTCCCAGGAACAACGAATTATAGTGGGGATAGATTTGATATCAATTGCCCTGTTCGCACCATGTAACGAAGTCCAAAACTCGTGTCAGTTCGTGCACTGCATTTTGAAGTGAGGAATTCGTGGAAGACAACTGCATTGCAGAATTAGTCGAGTGAGGATAAATCACTACAACAACATCACAAGGTAGCCATCATATGTATCATAATTCAAGTGTTAAATACGGATTGAATCTGATATGCTGCAACTAGTTGAAGTATTACATGCTGGTTACTGAAAGCCCGAAATACACAAGTGAGGATAGCTCTCAGTTATTATTACCTATCATGGTAGTGTGTTCTCCATGTTTTACTGCACAGGATAAGTATCAGATGAGACACAAAAGGCTTTGGTGGTATCTGTAGATTCTGCAACCTCTCTGTTAACATATTTACCACATTTGTCATTGAGGGCCGATTCTTTGGGTTCCACTGGATGCACCACAGTGCCACGATGGCCAGCTGTCTCATCTTTACTTTCTCTTCCTCCGTCAGTTCCCTTGTAAGTACTGAGTCCTGGCTCATAGATCCACTCAGGGAGGTAAACCTCTCTCTGGCTTTCAATCCCTTGGTCTGAGTTCCTCCTTCCACTCACCATTTCCAACACTAGCATACCAAAACTATATACATCTGACTTGTAGGATACGCCCCCAAAGTTACGAGAATATAGCTCTGGTGCAATGTATCCCATAGTACCTCTTGCTGCAGTTAAGGTGACAGCACTTTGATCCCTGGCACACAGTTTTGCAAGGCCAAAGTCTGAGATCTTCGGGGCGAAGTTGTAGTCCAGCAAGATGTTGTGTGGCTTGATGTCAAAGTGAAGGATGCGCTGGTTGCATCCTTGGTGCAGGTACTCCATTACTCTGGCGATGCCAAATGCAATGTCTAGCATTTTTTCAGGTACTAGGAGATCTTGAAAAACATTAGAATCATGCGAGAATATGTATTTCTCCAGCGAATCATTAGGCATGAATTCATAGAGAAGAGCCCGTCTCGTCCCCTCAGAGCAAAAGCCCACGAGGCGGACAATATTGGCATGGTGGATTAGTCCGATGGTTGCAACTTCATTGATGAATAGTTCTCCCTCTCCTGTAGAGTTCTCCAGCACCTTGACTGCCACAGGCACTCCATTTGGTAGCTCACCTTTGTATACGCTTCCAAATCCTCCCTGTCCTACTTTTACCTTAAACCGTCTGGTTATCTTTTTTACTTCAGAGAAGGTGTATCTCGAGGGTTTTGACGTGCTGTATGTTTTTAGAAACATTTCAACCTTCAAATGTATCTCTTTGTTATAATTTGTCTTCAATGAAAGATAAAGTGCGGTGGCCACTATCAAGAGAAGAACAATTAATGTGGCCACTGATGATGTTGCTGGATAAACAGAGAAGATGAAATTAGCAAATTGCACAAAAAAGAATCTGTACGGGGTCATTTATCCAGATCGCGGAGCACACGCAGGTCATGATTTGTGTGGGCAACCATTTGGAAGTAGTTGCACGAGATTTATTGATGCAAAGTCGCTTCATGTTGGTATTTTTTTTAGATGGTTGATTCATGTATGGACCTTATGTGACCCTTGAGATGTAATGTCTTGTAAACAAATTTTAATAATTAAGTAACAGGTTATATGCATCAATAAATGTAGAGGCTTCCTCTTTTGGGAAAAAAAATGAAAGTAGCATATTGTATTAGCATTGGAAACAATTACCTACTGATTGTAATGGGGATAAGACGAGCATGTAATATCCATATTACAGGAATAAATGAAATCTGGTGTTTCAAACTCTATTTTGGTTCTGCTTGTTATTGTCTTTCTTTTGGCTGAATCGTTATGGTGGCCTCATGCTGACTGAGTTTGTAGTAAACGTGGGTCATGTGCATCTGCAGACGTTGGGAAATGATTTCTTCCATTTTCTAAAAAATTCAAGTTGTGAGTATTGGGAAGCTTTATTTCCTATCTTTTTCTATGTTTATTATTCTTTTGAAATGGAGAGAGATATATGGGCTGTATTAATACCTGCAATGACTTTGATGTGTGAACCTGCAAATAGAAAAAAGAGAGTGAGATTTGGCTGTTGATTTAGGAAGACAAAAAGTAAACTTTTTAAAAAAATCTTGGTAGTTGCTCAAACAGTTTATAGGTTAAAAATCGTTCAGACTGCAACATATCGAATTGTAACATGGGAAAATTCTGGTAAAAAAATAACTTCCAGGTGAAATTAAATTTAAACTAGTTCAAAAAATAAAAGGGTATGTGTCAACACCCGGATTTTTAAGTCCAGATGCCTATTATGTCGTACATCGCAATCCCAGGAATATTGTTGTTGACATAATAGTTGAATATCATAGAGTCATCATTTATTATAACATATCGAGTCTTACAACAATAGATCACATGATCCAATATTACACAAATAGTGGATCTAGCGATTCATGAACACAACAAATAGCGGAAGCGTCGAAGTAGGTGAAACTATCTGTCCACAGGCCAACGCTTGACGTTAGAAGCATCCTAGTTCTGGTAGACGTCTTGTTGACCGTCATCATCATAGTGTGGCTCCTCTTCATAGTCTGGCATTGGAATAGCCAGGGACACAGCCATGAGTACTTTAAGTACTCGCAAACTAACACTAATGTAAGAAATTATCAATTTTAATGGCTTGCTAAGCTCTAGGTTTATTTGCATAAAGCCAAGTTTAGTTCATAAATATTTAGTAAAGATGCTTGAATCTCTAGACTAGCTCAAGTGGGAACATCAGTGTCATTCCCACAACATCAGTTATGTTCACCAAATTCAAGTCACCCTTCACGTGTCATATTTTTGAAAAGAGCCTGATGACGGAACAGTATGGCATTTCCAATCGTCCGTGATCGTGGACACGGCTATTCAAATAGTTCTACACTCTGCAGAGGTCGTACACTTGTGCCACATTATTTGCAATACTCCGTCAGGGTTAACTGGCCCTGATTTACCGCACTCCATGCGTGGACTACCAACCATAACCTTTCACTTACCTACCCTAGTATAGGCACCTCTCCCCATGAGCTTGGCCTCCCGGTGAAAACCAACTGTCAACCCGGGAACTGCACAGGGCTTGGGTCGTACATTCACCTCACATTCACATCATATCGGTTGTAACGGAGGCAGCCTCGGCATAACCCCTATGATGCTTGTTTAGAGGGAACCCATACTAGGGCACATAAATTTCTACTTAAGCCCTTACCCATGTTGGGTATTGTGGGGGTACTTTCAAATTGGAATGGTATCGCATCCGAACCCAACCATCAGTTTTGGTAAACTTCACCAAGTCATTCACCAGTCATATTCGCTTTCAAAAAGTTTCAATAGAATGCTCCATCATTCCAAGGTTTTCAAAGTCATTTTCTTTCACATGTTCCCATCTAGAGTAGTCAATTTTTATTTGTTAGCACTAGCCACTAGTCATGAGGGGGTGCTATCCAGCTTTATTTGCTTAGGCTAATTGTGATACTCTTATTCTATTCTAGACCTAGTGAATCATGAATCAAAAAGTAAACTTTGAAATACCATAAGTAAAAATAATAATTAGGCAAAACATGGGATAGAAGGTTGAACATAATGTAACATGTAATGTTGCCTTGCTCATGAAGAGCTTTACATTAAGTTGGCTTGCAAGAATATTAGCTTGCCTTGGTTGGGATAGGAATCAAAGTTTTCCTCCTCCTCTTGGGAGTAGCCTTCCTCCTCTTGATACTCCTCGTTACTAGCGTCTATACACGAAAACGAGGTATACGACCACCATACAAACTTAAGTGTTAAGATAAACACACCAAAAATACACACAAGCCTAGGCTAGCATCACATCTTATTAGCATGGTGATTTACTTTGTTTATGTTAAAGAAAAATAATTTCCTCTCATTATAATTATTTAATAGTATAGCTCTTTAATGTGTTGGAGGAAATAATTTCCTCTCATTGAATCTTATTAAAATTTAATCTCTTCAAATAATAATAAGGTATGAATATTAGTTGACCAAGGTCAACACTTCATATCTATTATTTGAGAGTAGAAATTAAATGAGGTGCTACACCTCATGCACTTTAATACTAACATGTTAATGATTTAGTGTCTCTAAGTAACCAAGCATGAGACTTATTAGACCTAAGTCAGTACCTCCATTTGAATTACTTAGGATCACAATTTAAATGAGAGATTTTCCCTCTTACTATTTAAATAAATTTATGTGTAGGTGGTTAAATGGACTAGAGATAGATCCATAGTCATTATTTATCTCTAGTTCATGATCATGTAAAACAACTATACTATATTTTTGCATGAACAATTAGAGTATGTCAAATGTGATTTTTGAGAGTTGGAATCATCTCAAAATCATTTGTATATAATTTTTAACCTTTATTTGGAGTTGGAAAAGGCCCTGCCCTGTTATTTTTGTCATTTAAATTTAATTACTAATTTAGAAATGAGGCTAGTGGCATTGTTTAGATAATTTTATGAGCTTTTCAAATATATAAACTTGGCTAAATTTGGTGTAGTGGTTTGAAAGTTATTCAAATTTGAAATTGATATCAGTATTGAATTTGAGCTAAATAGATTAAATCCAATTTGAATTTTTGGGCCGCGCGGGAAAAGCCTACGGGCCCAAACGAATTAAACGGAGCAGCACGGCCCAACAACACAGACGGTGTGAGCGGGCCGCCTGACGAGGTGGGGGCCACCCGTCAGTGGCTCTTAACCGAGCGAATCAGTACGCGCTATGTGATCCGTTGGATCAGGACCAGATCGAGCGGTCGTGGAGCGTCGTCGTGTCCGACGAGATCCTGGCGTGCTGGCGACGTACCTAGGGGGTCGGAGAGCGTTCCAGGCCGCCGGCGATCGATGGCGAGGTGCGAGGCGTCGTTGGCGAGGGTGAAGAAGTCCCTGGTACAGTGGCGGAGCTTGGGGAGGCGCGGATCGATGGCGATGATCTGCGGACTCCGGCAGGCTCCGTCTTCAAATTGAGGCGGCTCCGGCGAGGTGGTGTCCAATTGGGTGTTTGAGTAGAAGCAGGGATGAGAGGAGAGTAGGTTAGCGTGAAGGAGAGGTGCTCGGGGCGCTTCTATTTATAGATGGGGAGGTGACCGGCGGGTGCTGTGAGAGGGTGTCCATGGCGCGGCGTCTCCGGCGTGCCAAAGGGCAAGACAAGGACGGCATCTTGTAGGCGGCATCATGGCGATGCGCAAGGAGTAGCTGGCGCGTCCAAGGCGTGATGGAATAGCTCGGGCGCTTGCGCATTGTACCACGGTACTCGCGGCGGTGCTCAGACGAGGACGACGGCGACAATGCGAGCGCGTGCTGCGGACGATGTCTAGCGGCTAGAGGGTGGCGAGGAGATGTGTGATGCAGGGATAGCCTTTGCAGAAGAGGGCTAGGGCGATCGAGCGCGAGATGCTCTGGCGCGCTCCAGAGCGCGGTCACCGTGTGCCTGGCACGTCCTGGCATGGTGCTGGGCGTGCTTGTGCTAGCCAATGCCGTGCATGGGCGAGCTCGGGCCGTGCACTGGCATGCTTCTGGTGATGAGTAGATGCCCTGAGACAAGGTGGTGCTGAGAGAGGGAGGCTAGAGATGCATTTGCCAAAGGTGGCCGAGTGTGCACGGCATGGGGAGAAAAAGGGGTTTCTCCTCACTTTAATCAGCCAAGGAGGTACATGTAGAGATGTAGGAGGGGTAGGGGAGAGATGATCATCACTGATAAAGCATGGTTTAGTCGAAAAACCAGTGTGTAATAGCAGGTATTGCAAAGCCCAGATGCTTTCGGAGAAATGGCCGCAAGAACCTTTTTATTGAATTTTGGAATTCTTTTTGGTGAGTCTCAAACATATGAATAATGTGAGGGAATGGTGGTGGTGGTGTCCATTTTGATGAAGGTTTGCAACATTTCCAAAATGGGGGTCATCTACACTTTGTTTCAAAGTCTTCACTTGTCACATTGTTTCTGGTCAACCTAGTCAACTTCAGCAGTGGTGGTCAACAGAGAAGTTGTTCACCTTGACTTGGTCTTGGATGAGGTGTAAATGGTTGACCAAGTTGGGTTTAAGAAATATCAAATACAGGGGTGTAAAGAGGGAAGATTTTATAAATGTGGCATATGACCATTATCATATGTATGTTGCATTTGAGAATTTCTTTGATTTGAATTTGGTTTCTTCTATGCATTTGTGTTTGTTTTTGTTATATAAGAGTTTTAGAAACCATAGACCAAGCCATGGTGGCCTTTGGTGGTGATTTGCATAATTGGCCAAGTTGTATGTGAGTGAGAATTGAGTTACTTTCTATTTTTCTTCCTCTTCTCAATTTAGGGTTAGGTGATCTTGGGTTAGGGTTTAAGCACTCTTGATCAACATTAAACACTCATCATGGCAATTGCACAAAGGTAAAACACCCTATGCATAAAGCTATATGCAACACTATATGCATGAGAAAAGTTTTTGTTTGTTGTGAAATTTGAGTAATTGAATTATCTCTTTTCTTTATTTATTATTGAAAACTTGGGGTGTTACAAACCCTTCCCCCTTACAAAAGATCTCGTCCCGAGATCTTAAAGAAAACTAGGTACTAAAGAGATTTGGGTACTCAGTCTCCTGGGGTCTTCTCTTTCCCAAGTGGCCTCTTCTTCGGTGTGATTACTCCATTGGATATTCAGACACTTGATACTCCTGGTATGCGTGGTTCTGAAAGCTTCTTCCAGAATGTGAATTGGCATTTTGCGATAAATCAGGTCTGAGTTGATGTCCACAGATCTGTGCTCAATGTTCTTGAAAACTTCGGTCTTTTCCGGTACTTCCAAGCATTTGCGGGGTAGAGAGATGTGAAACACATTGTGTACCGCTGCCATTTCTTCTGGCAATTCGAGGTGATAAGACACTTCTCCTCGGCGACTCAGGATTTTGAAAGGTCCGACCTAGCGGGGTGCAAGCTTTCCTCTAAGCTGGAATCTTTGCATTCCTTTAAGAGGGGACACTTTGAGATACACTAAATCTCCTATCTTGAAAGACATTTCTCGGCCTCCTTTGTCAGCGTAGCTCTTCTGTCGGGATTGGGCTGTCTTGAGGTACTCTCGAATCTTGTGTACCTTTTCTTCAGTTTCTCGGAGAATATCTGGTCCAACGACTTGACTCTCTCCGACTTCCGACCAGTTCAGAGGGGTACTGCACTTGCTTCCGTACAAGGCTTCAAAAGGGGCCATTTGCAAGCTGGTTTGGTAGCTGTTGTTATACGAAAATTCTGCGTACGGTAGACAGTCTTCCAAAACGAACGACCCTGGTCAATCTACCCACTACTACCCGGATAGAATCATTTCCTTTGCTAGATTTGGGTAGTCTGGCTATGGAGTCCATTCCTACCGAATCCCACTTTCACTCGGGAATCTGCAGGGGTTGTAGTAGTCCTGTGGGTCGTTGATGCTCGGCCCTGACTCTCTGACATATGTCACACTTGGCGCTGTAGCTCCTGATTTCTCACTTCATTCCATGCCACCAAATCTATTTCTTCAAGTCCGAGTACATCTTGGTAGCCCCGGGGTGAATGGAATAAAGGGGGGTCGTGGGTTTCTTTCAGGATAACTGGTTTTATCTCCGAATCTGACGGCAAGTACAGGCGTCCGTTGTACCAAAGTATTCCTTCTTCATCTACAGTGAAACCTGGTGTCTTTCCTGCAGCTATTTGGTTCTTGATTCCGTCACTACTAGCATTTCCTTTTTGGGCTTCCTTGATCTGACTGATCAAGGTAGGTTGTAGCTCTATGCTGGCGAGATAACCTTCGCTAACCAGCTCTAGTCTAAACTGTTCAAACTCTTGGTGCAGGCTAGGTTGTTCTTCGGTGATCATGGAGTTTAATTGCCACGGCAGTCTACTCTAAGCATCGGCTACCACCTTGGCCTTGCCGGGGTGATAGTGGATTTCCATATCCTAATCCTTGATTAACTCTAACCATCTTTTTTGCCTCATATTCAGCTCCTTCTGAGTGAAGATATACTTCAAACTCTGGTGATCCGAATAAATCTCGCCTCGATTACCCATGAGGTAATGACGCCAAACTTTCAAAGCTAACACTATGGCCACAAGTTCTAAGTCATGGGTCGGATAATTCTGCTCATGTGGCTTTAGTTGCCTAGACAGGTATGAGATCACCTGGCCTTCTTGCATCAATACACATCCAAGACCAATCTTGGAGGCATCACAGTACACACCAAATGGCTTGGTGATGGCCGGCATGATCAATATTGGGGGCTATTGTCAACTTGGTCTTGAGCTTCTGGAAGCTTTCTTCACATTTGTTAGTCCGTTCAAACTTCTTGTCCTTTTTCAGCCATTGAGTCATGGGTCTTGCTATGCCTGAAAATCCTTCAACGAATCGGCGGTAGTATCCCGCCAATCCGAGAAAAGCACGGACTTCAGTCTGAGCGGTTGGGGTTTTCCATTCTGCAACGGTCTTAGTCTTCGAGGAATCAACAGCAATTCCCCCCGCTGACAAGATGTGTCCCAGGAATCCTGCTTCCCTCAACCAAAAATCGCACTTGCTGAACTTGGCGTACAACTTGTGCTGTCTAAGGGTTTCTAGGACGATCTCTAGGTGTTGCTCATGTTCCTTCTCGGACTTGGAGTAGATTAGGATGTCATCGATGAAAACGACGACAAACTCGTCCAAAAAGTTCATGAAGATCTTATTCATGAGATTCATGAAGTAAGCGGGAGCATTGGTCAGCCCAAATGACATGACGTTGTACTCATACAACCCATATCTGGTGGTAAAAGCCGTTTTTGGGATATCCGTTGCACGAATCTTTAGCTGATGGTAACCTGTCCTAAGCTCAATCTTAGAGAACACGGTGACACCGGTCAACTGGTCAAACAAGTCTTCTATCTTGGGCAAGGGATATTTGTTCTTGATGGTCACATCAGTAAGCTTGCGGTAATCCGTACATAAACGGTTTGCACCATCCTTCTTATCCACAAACAAAACTGGCGATCTCCAGGGCGATGCACTTGGTTGAATCAAACCTTTGGCTAGCATATCATCCAGTTGCTTCTTCAGTTCCACTAATTCTGCGGGGTTCATGCTGTAAGCTCTCTGGGTTATGGGTCCGGTTCCAGGGATTAACTCAATGATAAGCTCGGTATCCCGATCTGGAGGCATACCGGGTAGATCATCAGGAAACACATCAGGGAATCTACAGACGACCCTGATCTGATCCAGGGTAGGAGTGCCTAAACTCTGGCTGTAGGTAAACTCTCTGGGCAGTCTTTCTGAGATAGATTCTACTAATACTCCAGTGCGACTAGTCATGGTGATGGACTTGTTGGCACAGTCAATCAGTCCATGATGCTTGGACATCCAATCCATACCCAGTACTACTTTCAAACCCTTTGTTCCCAGAACAATCAAATTTGCATCAAACTCTATTTCATGGGTTCTGATGGGTATATCCTTGCAAATTTTTCTAGCTTTTGTAGTTGAACCGGGTATTTGAACTATCATGACATGCTTCAAACTGATGGGTTGAATCTTACTAGTGCATGCAAAATCTTCGGTGACGAATGAATGCGATGCTCCGGAATCAAACAACACTCTTGCCAGTACTGAGTTAACAGAGAACATACCCAGCACGACATCGGGCGCTTCCTGGGCTTCTTCCATACTTATGTGAAAGAGGCGGCCTCTGCGGTTGTTGGGGTTGTTGGGGGCGAACTTCTTGCCGTTGGTGACACGGCGTTGCTGCTGAGCAGGTGCAGCGGTGTTGGCGGCGAGCTTGGCGAGTCTCTTGGGGCACTCATTGGAATAGTGTCCCACTACACCACACTCATAGCAAGTGATGGTGGCCTTGTCCTTGGGGGCGACGGGAACAGCGTTGCTCCCCGTCCTCGGAGCTGTGTTGGGGTTGGTGTTGTTGGCGGGGGCCCTTATCGGTGCGCGGTTGAGGTTGGTGCTGTGGTGGACATAGTTGTTGTTGTTGTTGTGGTGGCCTCCTGGCCTGGGGTTTCCTCCACTCCGGTTCTGATAACCGGGGCGCGACATCTGTGCCGGTGGCCTGTTATTTCTGGGGGTGAATCCTCCGCTTGAGCTGGGGCGAAACTTGGAGGTATTGTTGGGCCCACTCTGATTCATCATTCGGCGCTTGCGGTTCTCATTGGTTTGGTTCAGCTTGCCCTCCATTTGGATGGCGGAGTCAACAAGGGCTTCGAGGTCAGCAAAAGGAATGTTGACCAACACGGTCTGCATCTCATCGTGCAGTCTGTTCAGAAACCTCTCCTTCCTCTTCTCGGTGGTATCAGTCTCATCAGGGGCGTACCTTGACAAGGTAAGAAACTTGTCGCGGTACTCCACCACAGTCATTCTGTCCTATTTGAGTTCACGGAACTCGTCCCTCATCTTTTTGATCAGGCTCGGGGGCACATGGTACTTGCTGAACTTGAGCTTGAAGTCAGCCCAGGTCATCATTTGCCCGCATTCAATGCGCGGGCACTAGTCCACCAGGCACGTGCTGGTCCTACCAGGTAGTGCGTGGCGAACAGAACCTTATCATTGGCCTCCACTCCGGCCACTTCAAGATTGTTCTCCATGGTATGGAGCCAATCGTCCGCATCAAGTGGTTCCTCGGTCTTGCTAAACACCGGTGGGTTGGTGTTCTGGAAGTTCTTCAACTTTGAGCCCGGGTTCTCATGGTTTCCGTGGCCTTGGTTGTTCTGGGCAATCTGTTGTAGTGCAGCGATGTTGGCTTGCCTTTCAGCTCGTTCAGCCTCTCTATCTGCCATGAGGGTCTGCAGCAGTTGCATCATAGCATCATGCGATGCTCGGCCGGGAGGTGCCATCTGAACATAGATCACGAGATGAGAGGGAAATTTCTATGGCTTACTTTGGGTAAAGTTCAAGATTTAAAACTTGAGTTCTTGACATGTTGCAACTAAACACACTTTTATTTTATTCATGATGCCAACAGTACAAGGTAACACATCGGAGGGTTTGAAGAACCCTTTCATCAAGCTACGATACATTGGGACCGATACAACTCACACCTACGTAAGGTACACCAGTGACTACTCTCCATCAACATTGATCGGGGCGGTGTCATCTCCATAGGGGTGGAATTCCAGATCATCATTTTCCTCGTTGCTCGCATAGGAGTAGCCATCTCCTGGGATGTTTTCCCCTTCTCCTTCTCCTTCTCCTTCGAGGGCTTGGAGTTGGTCTTCTTGGGTCCTGATGGTCTCCTTCATTGCGGCGACCTTGGCCTTGAGGCGGTGGATGGCGTAGTCCTTCTTCGTGTTCTCACGACGAAGAGCCCGGTGTTCCTTGGTGATGACCTTGATGGTCTCATCCTTCCGGATCATCTGGAGATAGGCGTAGTTGGTGAGGCCGCGGGAGTTGTCCAGCGCGGTGCGAGTTTCGCACAGCATGAAGTCGAGGTGGTCCACATGGTGCCTTAGCACGGGGTGGAACGGCAGGTTCAGGGGTACTCCAAGGGAGTTGTGCCTTGCGAGGTGAGCAAAGTGTCCTCCTTGGAGAGCCATGGCGTTCTGCCCGCACAGACGTGCGAGCGCTTCCTGCATGGCGCGGGTGAGTCCATCCGCCCAGTTGTTCTCCCTGAGAGAGAACTGGATCCTGCCGAACATGGGAGACTCAGGCTTCCCGGGGAGATCAGCCATGATCACCCACTGTAGCTGTCCACCGGGCTGGTCATTGACCTGTCCCCCGTAGAACTAAGGTGGCGAGCGTCCAAGAGACTCCGAGAGGGCATGCAGGTCCCTTTCGAAGATCAGGTCTCCGCCATTCCCTAGCTGGTACACCTCGGTCTGGACAAAGGGCTCCAACTGTAGAGACATGGAGGAGTAAATTAGGAGTGTAAGTGTGCAAATTGTTAAGTTACTTGTACTAAAAAATCTTAACTTATGGTTTTGCAAAAGCTCCTCGAGGGTAAGAATATGAATATGTTTTCATAACTATTTCTCTTATTATTTTTAAATCTAAGTGTTTCAAACGTCCATTCTAAACTAGGGGCTTCTAAGGTCAAACAATGGCTCTGATACCAACTTGTCAACACCCGGATTTTTAAGTCCAGATGCCTATTATGTCGTACATCGCAATCCCAGGAATATTGTTGTTGCAAGACATAATGGTTGAATATCATAGAGTCATCATTTATTACAACATATCGAGTCTTACAACAATAGATCACATGATCCAATATTACACAAATAGTGGATCTAGCGATCCATCAACACAACAAATAGCGGAAGCGTCGAAGTAGGTGGAACTATCTGTCCACAGGCCAACGCTTGACGTTAGAAGCATCCTAGTTCTGGTAGACGTCTTGTTGACCGTCATCATCATAGTGTAGCTCCTCTTCATAGTCTAGCATTGGAATAGCCAGGGACACAACCATGAGTACTTTAAGTACTCGCAAACTAACACTAATGTAAGCAATTATCAATTTTAATGGCTTGCTAAGCTCTAGGTTTATTTGCATAAAGCCAAGTTTAGTTCATAAATATTTAGTAAAGATGCTTGAATCTCTAGACTAGCTCAAGTGGGAACATCAGTGTCATTCCCACAACATCAGTTATGTTCACCAAATTCAAGTCACCCTTCACGTGTCATATTTTTGAAAAGAGCCTGATGACGGAACAGTATGGCCTTTCCAATCGTCCGTGACCGTGGACACGGCTATTCGAATAGTTCTACACTCTGCAGAGGTCGTACACTTGTGCCACAATATTTGCAATACTCCGTCAGGGTTAACTGGCCCTGATTTACCGCACTCCATGCGCGGACTACCAACCATAACCTTTCACTTACCTACCCTAGTATAGGCACCTCTCCCCATGAGCTTGGCCTCCCGGTGAAAACCAACTGTCAACCCGGGAACTGCACAGGGCTTGGGTCGTACATTCACCTCACATTCACATCATATCGGTTGTAACGGAGGCAGCCTCGGCATAACCCCTATGATGCTTGTTTAGAGGGAACCCATACTAGGGCACATAAATTTCTAGTTAAGCCCTTACCCATGTTGGGTATTGTGGGGGTACTTTCAAATTGGAATGGTATCGCATCCGAACCCAACCATCAGTTTTCGTAAACTTCAACCAAGTCATTCACCAGTCATATTCACTTTCAAAAACTTTCAATAGAATGCTCCATCATTCCAAGGTTTTCAAAGTCATTTTCTTTCACATGTTCCCATCTAGAGTAGTCAATTTTTATTTGTTAGCACTAGCCACTAGTCATGAGGGGGTGCTATCCATCTTTATTTGCTTAGGCTAATTTTGATACTCTTATTCTATTCTAGACCTAGTGAATCATGAATCAAAAAGTAAACTTTGAAATACCATAAGTAAAAATAATAATTAGGCAAAACATGTGATAGGAGGTTGAACATAATGTAACATGTAATGTTGCCTTGCTCATGAAGAGCTTTACATTAAGTTGGCTTGCAAGAATATTAGCTTGCCTTGGTTGGGATAGGAATCAAAGTTTTCCTCCTCCTCTTGGGAGTAGCCTTCCTCCTCTTGATACTCCTCGTTACTAGCGTCTATACACGAAAACGAGGTATACGACCACCATACAAACTTAAGTGTTAAGCTAAACACACCAAAAATGCACACAAGCCTAGGCTAGCATCACATCTTATTAGCATGGTGATTTACTTTGTTTATGTTAAAGAAAAATAATTTCCTCTCATTATAATTATTTAATAGTATAGCTCTTTAATGTGTTGGAGGAAATAATTTCCTCTCATTCAATCTTATTAAAATTTAATCTCTTCAAATAATAATAAGGTATGAATATTAGTTGACCAAGGTCAAGACTTCATATCTATTATTTGAGAGTAGAAATTAAATGAGGTGCTACACCTCATGCACTTTAATACTAACATGTTAATGATTTAATGTCTCTAAGTAACCAAGCATGAGGCTTATTAGACCTAAGTCAGTACCTCCATTTGAATTACTTAGGATCACAATTTAAATGAGAGATTTCCCTCTTACTATTTAAATAAATTTATGTGTAGGTGGTTAAATGGACTAGAGATAGATCCATAGTCATTATTTAGCTCTAGTTCATGATCATGTAAAACAACTATACTATATTTTTGCATGAACAATTAGAGTATGTCAAATGTGATTTTTGAGAGTTGGAATCATCTCAAAATCATTTGTAGATAATTTTTAACCTTTATTTGGAGTTGGAAAAGGCCCTGCCCTGTTATTTTTGTCATTTAAATTTAATAACTAATTCGGAAATGAGGCCAGTGGCATTGTTTAGATAATTTTATGAGCTTTTCAAATATATAAACTTGGCTAAATTTGGTGTAGTGGTTTGAAAGTTATTCAAATTTGAAATTGATATCGGAATTGAATTTGAGCTAAATAGATTAAATCCAATTTGAATTTTTGGGCCGCGCGGGAAAAGCCTACGGGCCCAAACGAATTAAACGGAGCAGCACGGCCCAGCAACACAGACGGTGTGAGCGGGCCGCCTGATGAGGTGGGGGCCACCCGTCAGTGGCTCTTAACCGAGCGAATCGGTACGCGCTATGTGATTCGTTGGATCAGGACCAGATCGAGCGGCCGTGGAGCGTCGTCGTCTCCGACGAGATCCCGACGTGCTGGCGGCGTACCTAGGGGGTCGGAGAGCGTTCCAGGCCGACGGCGATCGATGGCGAGGTGCGAGGCGTCGTTGGAGAGAGTGAAGAAGTCCCTAGTACACTGGCGGAGCTTGGGGAGGTGCGGATCGATGGCGATGATCTGCGGACTCCGGCGGGCTTCGTCTTCAAATTGAGGCGGCTCCGGCGAGGTGGTGTCCAATTGGGTGTTTGAGTAGAAGCAGGCATGAGAGGAGAGTAGGTTAGCGTGAAGGAGAGGTGCTCGGGGCGCTTCTATTTATAGATGGGGAGGTGACCGGCGGGTGCTGTGAGAGGGTGTCCATGGCGCGGCGTCTCCGGCGTGCCAAAGGGCAAGACAAGGACGGCATCTTGTAGGCGGCATCATGGCGATGCGCAAGGAGTAGCTTGCGCGTCCAGGGCGTGATGGAATAGCTCGGGCGCTTGCGCATTGTACCACGGTACTCGCGGCGGTGCTCAGACGAGGACGACGGCGACAATGCAGGCGCGTGCTCTGGACGATGTCTAGCGGCTAGAGGGTGGCGAGGAGATGTGTGATGCAGGGGTAGCCTTTGCAGAAGAGGGCTAGGGCGATCGAGCGCGAGATGCTCTGGCGCGCTCCAGAGCGCGGTCACCGTGTGCCTGGCACGTCCTGGCATGGTGCTGGGCGTGCTTGTGCTGGCCAATGCCGTGCATGGGCGAGCTCGGGCCGTGCACTGGCATGCTTCTGGTGATGAGTAGATGCCCTGAGACAAGGTGGTGCTGAGAGAGGGAGGCTAGAGATGCATTTGCCAAAGGTGGCCGAGTGTGCACGGCATGGGGAGAAAAAGGGGTTTCTCCTCACTTTAATCAGCCAAGGAGGTACATGTAGAGATGCAGGAGGGGTAGGGGAGAGATGATCATCACTGATAAAGCATGGTTTAGTCGAAAAACCAGTGTGTAATAGCAGGTATTGCAAAGCCCAGATGCTTTCGGAGAAATGGCCGCAAGAACCTTTTTATTAAATTTTGGAATTCTTTTTAGTGAGTCTCAAACATATGAATAATGTGAGGGAATGGTGGTGGTGGTGTCCATTTTGATGAAGGTTTGCAACATTTCCAAAATGGGGTCATCTACACTTTGTTTCAAAGTCTTCACTTGTCAC
This sequence comes from Lolium rigidum, assembly GCF_022539505.1. Taxonomy (NCBI): domain Eukaryota; kingdom Viridiplantae; phylum Streptophyta; class Magnoliopsida; order Poales; family Poaceae; genus Lolium; species Lolium rigidum. The sequence continues at coordinate 269,190,738 of NC_061513.1, read as the reverse complement.
ATTGTTTCTGGTCAACCTAGTCAACTTCAGCAGTGGTGGTCAACAGAGAAGTTGTTCACCTTGACTTGGTCTTGGATGAGGTGTCAATGGTTGACCAAGTTGGGTTTAAGAAATATCAAATACAGGGGTGTAAAGAGGGGAAGATTTTATAAATGTGGCATATGACCATTATCATATGTATGTTGCATTTGAGAATTTCTTTGATTTGAATTTGGTTTCTTCTATGCATTTTTGTTTGTTTTTGTTATATAAGAGTTTTAGAAACCATAGACCAAGCCATGGTGGCCTTTGGTGGTGATTTGCATAATTGGCCAAGTTGTATGTGAGTGAGAATTGAGTTACTTTCTATTTTTCTTCCTCTTCTCAATTTAGGGTTAGGTGATCTTGGGTTAGGGTTTAAGCACTCTTGATCAACATTAAACACTCATCATGGCAATTGCACAAAGGAAAAACACCCTATGCATAAAGCTATATGCAACACTATATGCATGAGAAAAGCTTTTGTTTGTTGTGAAATTTGAGTAATTGAATTATCTCTTTTCTTTATTTATTATTGAAAACTTGGGGTGTTACAGGATGCCACGATCATATTGTGCTAATGGCCAGTTAGAAACTATACCATGCGGCATGCAGAATGTTTGATTCCTTTGCGAGCTGAATGCACACCGACCCCCCTTGTGTTCACAGTCATAGCACTGCCATGGATCTTCCCAACCTAGTGTCATCTCTGCTGATTAGAGGATTCTTTCTACACTTGTATTGAGTGTAGCTGACCATTCTTGCCTCGAATTGGGTAACCGGACTATGTTGTCTGAGACGACCTCACAGCTCAATGGAAGATCTGTCATGAGTAGATATGTAGTCAATAAATACGATAAGTGAGTTGTGTTGCTAAGGCAGGAGATTGGCCCAGCAGCTTCAATGCTTGGTGTTATCTCTCGCAAGCAGCATACAAGCATTGCGTACGTCTCCTCATAGATGTCACAAAGGGCCTGGTGTGAGTGCGCTGCATAGGTGTCTTGAATTGGGATGGTGAACAGTATCTGTAGAAATCCTGATCGTCCCACGCCATGGCAAAGCCAGTTCCGTCGTTGATAAGAGAAAGCAGAGAGGCTGTGACAAGGAGTTTGTACATCTTGCAGTACTCAGATGGACAGGAAGAGAATATATGAAGGCGAGCAAGGCGCTGGGCATATATAGAAGAAAAAGGCATGACTAGTGGCAATCCACCGTGGAGCAACCTAACTAGTATCCTACTATTATGATAACTAGCATGGTGGCCTTCGCAAATGCGAGGGCAACATTTGGATATGTTAGATATTTTTTATGTTGTATGTTTCCCCCGCAAAAAAATTTATTTTGTATGTTGTATCGAAACTTATATAGTGTGTAATCATTACTATATAATATCTAAATAATCTGATGAGAAAATCACAAAACTACCAAACATTCAATTTTATGATGATATATATGTCAATGTCGATGTATGGCACACATATTCTTCTTGTGTTAACAGTGTAGCTATTTCACATTTGTGAACCAACCTCTCACAGAAACAAAGATCTGTTTTTCTAGAAATTTTTGCTATTAGATTTTTGGCAATGATATTGGTTTCGAACAACATAAAGTTGATGGCATTGAAGTCCAAAGCCCTTGAAGTAATATAATAGACTTGTGTGATATCTACATTTCCTCTTTAATCTTATCAAATAATTGTTGATCATGTTCACCAATACTGGTATAGAACTTAGATTAATGATTTCACATGAACACTGATGGATCATTGTAAATAATTGTGTTCTCTTCTTTCCACCTACCTGTTTAGTGGTTGTATTACTATCATATGTTTGCTGCACACATTCTCGTTTACGTTAATTCCATCAGTCGCATTCTCGTCGCCGTGATGTAAAATACACCAGCTTACATTCATTAAATAATGCAACAAATTATCTCTAACCCATACCATCCCTTGCTTCATATATCGAATTGTAGCAAGTCTCTAAAAATTCACTGCATTTTTTCGCATAACTAAATCCACTCACTAACTGCACCCCATGTCTCCAATATGAATATGTGACTTTTAGTGTTCTTTGACACAGTATGATTTTTCGCAATGAACATGCAATGATGCAATCAATACCTTACTGCTCTAATTTTTACTTGTTGACAAAAAAAGTAAGACGGCATGATCCCTACGAGAATTTGACATGATTTACTATATGTCTAGTTAAATAATAGCTTGTCCCGTTTATATGAACTCAGGATAATACATTATTTTCTCGTATTGTAATGCGCACTCTTACATTCGTCTTCACTAATAAACTTGCATAGTTGAGGTGAATTTTAGAAAATCACCATCACCACCACATGTATGGTTAATATTAGTCACCTTTGTACGCAACATATATGAAGCAAGTAAAGATCTCACAATTATTTATGCTATGCATACATAATATGATTATCTTATAAAAATCGTTTAATATTTGGCCGATCGCGGGCTTCCAACAACAGTTTGGATACAAGCACATGAACGTAGCTCTAATTTGATATATACTTAGATATCAAATTAAAGGTAAGTAGTTTTGTTTGGCATGAAGAGGGACAACTTGGAATCAGGGCCAAGGTATTTTTTCTTGGCCGAGATTTCCAAAATATCACCGAAAGCCGCTTATTCCGATTACCACCGAAAAAAAATTTACCGGACGAGATGTAGCACTTATTAAATATTTTGGATAATTTTTTGTCAAATTTATAAATTCGTTTGTCAAATCTTGAGCGCTATTGTGACCGCTAGTTCTAAAAACCGAATACCGATGCCTACCGGAATTGTTTTTCAAGTGAGAAGAAAACCCTTTGTTAGGGTGATGAGCTATGAATTTTTCGTCGTTTTTTTCACGATTATATGAAGATTAGATATGATTATTTTTTGATTTTTTAAACATAATCATGTTGTTATACCACACCTAGTTTCTCATTAAACTATGTACCTTGTGATTGGACATATTTATTTTACACATAGAATGAAGAGATAAAATTTGTCAGCATAGTTAGCTTCGCGTACGATTTGATCGATCAGATTCAACGTGAGCTTTCCTTGCGTTATTAATTTTTTATGCAAATATTTCCTTGCATCTTTCTAACGGAATCATACAATTATCACTAGTGGAGAAGAGGCCTTTTGCCGCGGGTGGTGAGCCCCTTTTGTCGCGGGCCGCCAGCCGCGACAACGGAGGCGCGATAAAAGGTCCACCTTTTGTCGCGGGTCACTTACCACCCGCGACATATGGTCGACCACGTGGCGGACACGGGGCGCGCAGTGGACAGACCCTTTTGTCGCGGGCGGTATTACCACCCGCGGCAAAAGGTCCTCGACGTGGCGCTCCCGAAAACCTGCTGCTTTAGGGTTTGAGGGATGCAGCCCCCCACCCCGCCCCCGCCGCCACCGCCCCTTTTATTCGAAATAAAAGTTGCATATATTTATACGCTACTAGAAGTTGTACACACGTTCATTTATATATAGATTGATCAACCAAATATTGGAAACAAAAGTCGATTCCCCTTACATATATATATACATGAGCTCACGACTACCGGGACTAATTAAACTTGGGGAGAGGGAGAGCGCCTATTAGGACTAAACAAGCCGTTGTTGTCTATTACTTCTCTAAGCAAAACTCCCGCTACTTCCTCCGCAATTCCTAGTAGGTGTTCCTTTGGTTCGAGTGTGTCCCGCATGTAGTCGACCTATATAGGAAAATGAGATGATGAGTATGACTATATCAATGTGATAACGAAATATTGACGAAAATAAATAAAGTTGTGAATGTTATTGCTTACGTTGAATTTATTATTGTTCTGCTTCTCTGTGGTTAACATGCGAATGAACTCGCAAACGTAGTATCCACATAGATTCGTCCCTTGTGGCTGTTGGGCGCACGGTACAGTAGTAAATGTTAGCTTCTCTGCCCAGGTACCCTTAATGTTTTTCTTGAAAGCTTTCCAAGTCCTGCTAGGCAAAAGAATGATTGAATGAGTGGATAATTAATTGATATCTCACGAAAGATATAGCGCAGCGATGAAGGAAATTACACTTGGAGCAACTTCTGCAGGTCGCGGAACCCGTCCAGGCCTCTACTCATTGGGTCCCTTACTTCAACTATTCCCTTATCAAGTTGAATGTCTAGTAGAATCCGAGTGGAAGCTGCACATGTTTATGTATATACGTCAGGAATTACACTTAACATCGAGTAAGCAAAACTGAATGTGCATAAAAGATCATTAAGACTCTCACTCGTAGTTGTAAGGAAACAGTATTGAATCGCAGAAATTTTGCTCCCCCAAAAACCTTAGTAGGTTTCCCCCCGTATCAAACGCGCTATGCTTTACCGTTTGAACATGTACTTTATCGGGGTCAACAAACCCAATATTGATAATATTATTACTTTTGCATTCACTGATCTTCAGCTCGCATAAGAGAACACATAAGATATAATGAGTATATGCAATGAAAACGAACATGAACCGAATGAAAATGAATTTAGATGTAGTTAACAACTTACAAGCAATAGCAGCTCATGAGAGATTTGTCGAGGGCTTCTAAATTGAATAACTGCCGGAGTTCATTCATCTCAATATGGATCTCCTCCTTTCGGTAGTAATATTCACGTGGGATCTTCGCCACGATGTACTTTTGGTTCTCCTTGCACGCATCAAGGTACCACCGATGCAAATTCCGCATATGCGTTGGCATTTTATCCAGCCGCTCTCTACCGACCAAGTCGGCCCCGTAGACAAATGTAGGAGCTATGTCAGCAAAGGGTAGTGCAACATCTGCGGCACTCAGCAATTCCTCCACGGTACAGGACATCGTAGCCGCTAGCGCCTGAGCTTCATCCAGATTGAAACCTTCACCATGTTGCTGTGGTACAGCTTGGGAACATCAAACACTTTGAGTGCTGGGATCGATTGTTTGGCCTCGTTCTCCGAGCTGGGAAACTTCCTTTCTTTTTTTGCCTTTTGTCGTTTGCTTGGGCGCCTTGAGGGGTGCACTTGTCTTCTTCCCGGCTGATGATTTGCTCGTGCTAGCACTATCCTTCTCCTTAGCCTTGCCATCCTCCTTCTTCTTAGCCTCGTCATCCTCCTTCTTCTTCTTAGCCTCGTCATCCTCCTTCTTCTTTTTAGCCTTGTCATCAATTACCTTCGCAAGGTGGCGTGTATAGTCATCCTTTTTCTCGTGCAAGTCATATTGCGATGGTGTGTTCGTAAAAGAAGTAGCATATGCTATTTGCTTCTCGGTGAATGGCTCGGCGGCTGGAGGTTTTGGCTTATGGAAATGATCATAGTTGTGTTTCGCAACGGCGGCCGCATTTTGCTCGACGAGTAAGATCCCAAGGACGGGGGGAGGAACCTTTGGTACTCTTGGGAGGGGCGACAACTTGCGGGTAGGACTCTTGAAACGGTTCCGGCCGGGTGCATACCGAGTCTTAGTGGGCGGAGGCGGCGGCGCTGGAGATGGAGATGGACTACGGATGTCGTGGTCGACATCGTACCCATGGGGTGATGGTGTCGACATGTGATCAGTAGGAGGAGGTGATGGTGGCTTGCGATCACCTGGAGGAGGTGATGGTGATGGTGGCCTGCGATCATCTGGAGGAGGTGATGGTGACCTGCTCGGACGACTGGTAGGGGCTACCCAGCCTGGCACCTTGATGTTCTTCTTTTCCCAGAGAATGATTTCTCCCAGCACCTCTCTGAGTGTAAGCCCCCCATCGCTTGCATTCTTCTTGTTTTTCTTTGACAGATTCACAGCCTCCTCTGATTCTTTGTACTTCACAAAATCTTCCCAGTTATGCTCCTGCTTCGCTAGATAGTTTTCGAATACTGGAGGCTTCTTGGCTTTCTTATAATTTTGCCATAACCGGTTCTTATACGCCCGGAAAAGTTCCCCCATCTTCTTAAGAGCCCACTTCTTCACTAGCGCCCTCTGCTTGGCATTCTCAGACTCCGATCCCAAATTTGGCAAAGTGAAATGTGACATGAGGTCGTCAAAAAGTGTGTTCTTGTACCTATCGGCAACATGATCTTCTGACACATTCTTGGTCTTGTTCCATTCTCTAACGATTGATCGGGATATGATCTCTAACCACAACTCCGCACCTGATTCTTAAATGTCACTCCGACACTCGCGGGTGCCACAGGTTGGCCTTCCGGTGATATAGCTTCAATGTTGAAGTGGTCTTTTTGCCCGAGTCTCTTTGCCGGGCCTCGTTTGTCCAACTTATCTTCGGAGGCCTAAGAGAATAAAAATCAGTTAATTTATATACATAAGTACATATAGAATTCCATTAATGCCTCAACTGATCGTATACCTCGTCATTACCGGAGCCGTCGGCTTCTCCATCACCGGAGCCGCCGGCATCTCCATGATCACCGGAGCCGCCGGCTTGTCCATGATCACCGGAGCCGCCGGCTTCTCCATGATCACCGGAGCCGCCGGCATCTCCATGATCACCGGAGCCGCCGGCTTCTCCATCACCATCGCGGATGAAGTTCGCGAAAATGTCTTCCTGTTCCAAGTCCCGTTCGAATTGATCCATTGTTTCGCAAAAAATTAAATCGATAAGTACATGTTCTAACCCAAACCAAACCCTAACCCTAGCTAACCAAAAACTAACCTAACCCTAGAGGGAGAGAAGAGGGGAGTTGCGGCGTCGGTGGTTTTGCGAGAGGGAGAGGGCTGGTGTCGGCGTCGGTTTTCGCGAGAGGGAGAGAAGAGAGGGAGTTGCGGCGTCGGTGATTTTCGCGAGAGGGAGAGAGATGTGTTGGCGAGAGGGAGAGGGCGCGCCGGTGTCGGCGACGGGTTTTTGCGAGGGGGGAGGGAGTCGACGTCAGTTGTTTGCGAGAGGGGGTCTCGGCGGGTGTTTGCGAGAGGGGTGTGTTTGCGAGAGAGGTGTCGGCGGGGTTACAACAAAATTTAAACTACAAATTTGAACTAACTAATTACATTTAACAAAAATAAACTAACTAATTACAACAAAATACTTACAAAATTTAAACTACAAATTTGAACTAACTAATTACAACAAAAATAAACTAACTAATTACAACAAAATACTTACAAAAATAAACTAACTAATTACATACTAATTACAAAAATAAACTAACTAACTAATTACAACAAAATGTCTATATACAACAAAATTTAAACTAACATACAAAATTATCTAACTAAGAAAAAAAAAAAGGGCCGGCGCCGGCGCAGATGTACGGCTACCTGCAGAGGGGGCGCGGCGGCGCGGCGGCGGGGCCGGCACGGGCACAGGGCGGCGCGGGGGCGCGCGGCAGAGGAGATCGGCCGGCGGCGCGCGCGGCACGGCGGCACGGCGGCGCGCGCGGCACGGCGGCGCGCGCGGCAGAGGAAATCGCGCGCGGCAGCTCGAGGAGGCCGGCGGCGGCGACGGCGCGACAGAGGAGATCGACGGCGGCGCGGCAGAGGGAGGCGCGCGACGGCGGCGCGAAGGTGGCCGGCGGCGGCGGTGGATTTGGGCAGCCTGGCGGCGCGTTTTTTGCTAAGGGAATGGCCTCCAGTGTCGCGGGTGGGGGCTCCGCCCGCGGGGTTAGGTATTTATACCTAACCCCTTTTGTCGCGGGTGGTGGCACGACCCGTGATAAAAGGCACCCCTTTTGTCGCGGGTCTTGCCACCACCCGCGACAAAAGGGGGGACCTTTTATCGCGGGCCGTGGCTCAACCCGCGACAAAAGGGGGTGGGAGGGGGAGGCGGCCGATCCGCGTGAAGCGCATCCAACGGCTCCGGCCGTTTGAATCCAACGGCCTGGAGCCGTTGGACGCGGATCAGGCCTGCAGCACCGTTTTTGTTTTTCTGTTTTTTCTGTTTTTTGTTTTTCTGTTTTTTTAATAAAAACTATTATTTCAATAACTTTTAAATGGTAACTCAAAAAGAAAAGTTTTATATATGAAAATTGATCAGAAAAATCCAATGAACATTAATATGACATCCATATAAATATTTGCATCTCGCATCATATAAAACGGATAGTCGTGTATGTTTCACCCCTGTGCACCGCCGCCGTGCCACTCGTGTCGCGTCCCCGTGCCACGTGTCGCCACCGCTTCCACGTGCCTCGCCCCGCCGACGCCGGCGTGCGACGTGTAGCCACCGCTGACACGTGCCTCGCCCCGCCGACGCCGGCGTGCGACATGTAGCCACCGCTGACACGTGCCATGCCCCGCGTGCGCTATATAGAGCGACGAGTGCGGGCGCAACCACACGTCGCCACCGCCTTCGCTCATTCATCTCCGGGATGCCTCCATGTCGTCGAGGGCGTCCGGTTTCCGTGGCGTTCGAGTGCGTCCGAGCGGTAGGTTCACCGCCGAGATACGCGCCGGTGGCTTCCGCCTCACCCTCGGCACGTACAACACGCCGGAAGAGGCGGCGCGCGCTTACGACGCGGCGGCGTGACGCTTCGGCGGCCGGGGCACGACATGAACTTCCCGGATGTTGAATCGCTAGAGGAGGCGGAGTTCCTCGCGCCACCGCCGTGCCTCGTCACCGACGAGGACCGTCGCCGGCATCGCCAGGTGCGCGCGCAGGATCGCCATCGCCGAGCGCGACGAGCGGTTGATGCGCCGGTGGAGGGCGCGGTCCCCAGACGCGTTCTTTGCTAACCTTAGGGCACAACGAAGGTCCAACAGGCGCCACCGTCGGGCCGTCGCCGCCTTCGAGCTCGAGAACTCGAATACAACTTGGACCGAAAACGACCCTCGGTGGGATGACCTTTGGACGGAGACAACCTCCGACGACGAGTAGAGACTAGACTAGTAATTTATCTATTTTATTGTAATTTCAATAAAGTCGTTGTCGGTTCCATTAGTTCAATAAAGTGGTTGACACGAAATTTATTACGATTGAACTGAAATTAAAGTACGAGCTCAACCGAAAAATAAGATACATGGCCGGATTCGAATGTTGGAGCCATTCAATCATAGTCGTGCCTAGTCCTATACACGTCGCCACTTGTAGTCATCAAAGTCGCCGACGTCATCATCGCTAGCATCGGGGTCGCGGTTGTCGAACCTCGGCGGATGACCACGCGTGGGCTGGGATTGAGGGTAGCGCGGGCGGGGGCCACGATAGGCCATGACGCTGCGGAGAGTCCGGCCGCGCCACCACATCCGACGGCCGGCCTCGTTGAAGTTCGAAGATGGCGGGCCGTCCTCCTCGTGCACGGCAACCGCCCTCTCACGCCGATTGATGAAGAAGCTGTCCCAAGTCGGGCTGTAGTCGGGATGCCACCGGGGATTCCTCCGCTGCTCGGGCGTGAGCTCGAAATAGTAGTGGTTCGTGATGGCCATCTCGCGTGGCACACCTACGGGGATAGGAGGGACCGGTACGCCTCCGACGCTCGGCAACCAGCCGGTCGGGACGCGGTAGCCGGGCGGGCGAGGGGTAGTTCGAGGCGCAAAGCGCCTCCGCCTCCCGGGGTGTTAGACATACGATGGAAGCCATGGGAGAGAGTGATGAGGTTTGCGAGATATGAGTCCAAGGCCTACATATATATAGTGGAAAAATGGCGGGAATGCGGGAAGAAAATAGGCGGGAACGAAGTGGCGCGCAAAACTTTCATCCCGGGTGGAGGCTCAAACCGGGACAAAAGGTCGGGGAGGCTTATCTAGGAGGGCCTTATCCGGGGGATGATGTGCAGGTAACCTTTTGTCACGGTTGGTGGCTGCAACCGGGACTAAAGCTGTCGGCGAGGATAAGGATGCGTCGGTGGACGCACTTGCTCGATGAGATAAAGCATGTAGCGCACGACGCCCTGTCGAAGGAAAAAGACAAAGTAGAAGCGGTGCCGTGCCTATAAAAGGAGCATCAATACGCCTTGCCAAGCAGATCAACAAGCCAAGCACAGTTTCATTCCCATTGATGAAGGAAAGGGTTGGGAAATCTCCCGTGGCGCAGCTTCTCGAAGATGTCGTTGGTGCACACGCCCTACGGCATCTTCGGAAGCTGCTCCTCGGAAAAATTTCCCTGCAAGCCCGTGAAAGAATACATTATATGAAAGAATACTCCGTCTCCTCTAACAGTACGTGTTGGGGAAAGGGTTCTCATTATTACATAAATGTAGAGATTGTCTTGGGAACTATATATGAAGAATACATTATTACATCGCCATCTAGTGTTGTGATCTTCTACGCCGTAGCCATGGAGAATCTTCATCATTTAGTAAGATGCTTGGGTCAATTTTCACCGTGAAGGGCGGAATTTCTTTAAACCTATTATAATCTTCCGACATGTCCGTCTTCTCATCCACTCCCACGATGTTTCTTTTCCCAGAAAGAACTATGTGGCGCTTTAGCTCCTCGGTTGATGTATTCTTTTGTTGATTTCTTTTTCTTGATTTGCTAGACATGTCCTTCACGTAGAAAACCTGAGCCACCTCGGCTGGCTAGGACAAATGGCTCGTCCGGTACGCAAGATTGTTGGGATCCACTCGTTATCATACCGGTACTTATCGTCAATATGTATACCGCTGAGCTTCACCCATTTGCACCGAAACAAAGGGACCTTAAAAGTGGGACCATAGTCAAGTTCCCATATCTCCTCTATGTATCCATAATATGTGGTGGTCTGCCCATTCTCGTCGGTTGCATCGAAGCGGACACCGCTGTTTTGGTTGGTGCTCTTTTTATCTTGGTCGATCGTGTAAAATGTATTCCCATTTATCTCGTACCCTTGGAATGTACATATGTTTGAAGATGGTAACCTGGCCAACAAGAACAGCTGGTCCACAACAGATGGGTCATTAATGAGATGTCTTTGCAACCAACCGCCGAAGGTATTCATGTGTTGACGTGTAATCAAGGACTCGGGCTGGCCAGGTTTATTTCTCGTAAAGCATTCTTATGTTTCTCGATGTACGGAGCCACCAAGATGGAATTGTATAGAACTGTGTAGTGTGCTTGATTGAAAGAAATCTTGTCCCTGCACACCATTGATTTCCTTCCTAGTGTGCCTTTTCCAGTCAGCCTCCCCTCATACCGAGATTCGGGAACACCAATCGGCTTAAGGTCAGGAAGAAAGTCAACACAAAACTCAATGACCTCCTCGGTTCCAGTAGCCCTTTGAGATACTTCCTTCCGGCCTAGCTCGGTTATGAACATATTTCTTTAAGACTCCCATGAACCTCTCGAAGGGGAACATATTGTGTAGAAATACGGGACCGAGAATTCTAATCTCTTCAACTAGGTGAACGAGGAGGTGCGTCATAATATTGAAGAAGGATGGTGGGAACAACAACTCGAAGCCGACAAGACATTCGACCACATCTTCCTGTAATCCCGACAAAGTTTCGGATCCATTACCTTCCGAGAAATTGCGTTGAGGAATGCACATATCTTCACAATGGCTAGTCGAACATTTTCTGGTAGAAGTCCCCTCAATGCAACCGGAAGCAATTGTGTCATAAGCACGTGACAGTCATGGGACTTCAGGTTTTGGAATTTTTTATCCTTCATATTTACTATCCCCTTTATATTCGACGAGAAACCAGACGGAACCTTGATACTGAATAGGGCTTCAAAAAAGATCTCCTTCTCTTGTTTGGTAAGAGCGTAGCTGGCAGGCCCTACAAACTGCCCTGGATGTTTGCCGTTTCGTCCTTTATGAAGTTCCTGGTCCTCCCGTGCTTCGGTGTATCTTTTGTCTTTCCATACACGCCCGGAAAACCTAGAATATTCACACAAAGATTCTTGGTCAGGTGCATCACGTCGATTGCGGAGCGGACTTCCGGGACTTTCCAAGTATTCTAGCTCCCAAAAAATAGATTTCTTCTTCCACATGGGCGCGTGTCCGTCAGCGTCTTTCGGAACAGGTCGACTGCCTGGACCCTTTCCAAAGATAACATTTAAATCCTTGACCATGTCAAATATATCAGCACCACTACGGGGACGAGGCTTCGGACGGCGGTCTGCCTCGCCATCGAAATGCTTTCCTTTTTTCCTTAAGGGATGCTTGCGCGGAAGGTAACGACGATTGAACGGGTACACAACTTTTTTGCTTTTTCCCAAATATTTACTTTCAGTCTCATCTAAACAGTGTGTGCATGCATTGTATCCTTTGTTCGTCCGTCACCGAAATGTTACCGAGAGCGAGGCCAATCATTGATGGTTACGAATAGCAACCCTCGTAGGTCAAATTCTTGCTCGGTGTGCTCATCCCACACACGTACACCTGGTTTGGCCCACAACTCCAAAAGTTCATCGACTAATGGCCTTAGGTACACATCAATGTCGTTGCCCGGTTGCTTTGGGCCTTGGATAAGCACCGGCATCATAATGAACTTCCGCTTCATGCACAACCAAGGAGGAAGGTTGTAGATACATAGAGTCACGGGCCGAGTCTTTGTGATTGCAGCTCTGCTCCCCAAAAGGATTCATGCCATCCGTACTTAGACCAAAGTATAAGTTCCTTGCCTCACCTGCAAAATCCGGGAACTCTCTCCCGATGTTTCTCCACTGCCGACCATCGGCGGGGTGCCTCAACATCGCGTCTTTCTTACGTTCTTCCATGTGCCATCGCAACAACCGGGCACGCTCTTTGTTTACGAACAAACGTTTCAACCGTGGTATTATTGGAGCATACCACATCACCTTCGCAGAACCCTCTTCTGGGTGGCTCGCCCTCAACATCACCAGGGTCATCTTTTCGATCTTATACCGCAATGCACCACATATCGGACATTTATTCAAATTCTCGTACTTCTCACCGCGGTAGAGGATACAGTCATTAATGCATGCATGTATCTTCTGCACATCTAATCCTAGAGGGCAGACAAGTTTCTTTGCTTCATATGTACTGACGGGCAACTCATTAATTATTTCTTGGAAACAGCTTCTTTAATATTATCATCAATTTCTCAAATCCCGAGTCAGTCACACCGACCTCTGCCTTCCATTTCAGCAATTCCAATATGCTACCCAGCTTTCTATGCCCATCTTCACAACCTGGGTACAACAATTTGTGGTGGTCCTCTAACATCTTGTCGAACTGCAACCTCTCCTTATCCGTGCCACGTCTCTTCTTGCATCAGAAATGGCCCGACGAAGATCATCATCAACAGGATCATCTGATGCCTGTTCTTCACCTCCTCCTTCTTCATTGTCGTCCATTGCGGTATCATCGCATTCAGAGAACATAGATCGGTACTGGTCATCATTATCTTCTTCTTCATCGCCGTCTTCCATCATAACCCCTTCTTCTCCGTGCTTGGTCCAAACATTATAGCTGGACATGAATCCAAACCGAAGCTGGTGGCTCTTAATGTCTCTTGAGCAAGAGTAATCCTTCTCGTTCTTACATTTTAGACATGGACAGCACATAAAACCTTGCTTCGACTTGTTGGCCTCGGCCACAAGCAGAAAGAATTCACGCCCTCTCTCGAAAGCGGAGCACATCGGTTACCGTACATCCATGGATGACTCATCCGCATCATAAGTACAATTATATATATATCAGATGCAATCACCTTTCTAAAATTAGTATTGTATGGACTATGTATATATATATATATACGAGAAAATAGTGGCTAACCTTTTAGGATCGAAAAGAGGAGAAATCTTATGAACTAAAATCAAGTGGCATCCCTCTTACAAGCATTCCATCAAACACCTCTTGTGCACATGTAGAAAAAATGAGCTAGCATACACCTCCACCTTCACCACCAAGGAAAAAATAAGGTGGGGGGGGGGGCTGGCTGGGTGTCTATATATAGCCATGGTCCTTTGGTCGCGGGCCGTATTACGACCCGCGACAAAAGGGGTGCCGACAGGAAGCCCCAGCACTCAGACACCTTTTGTCGCGGGTCGAGATACGGCCCGCGACAAAAGGGCGCGACAATAAGGCCTGCCCGCTCCACACGGTTTCTGGGCGACGTGGCCAGGCCATTTGTCGCGGGTGCAGGCGCGCCCGCGACAAAAGGCTCCCACGAAAGCCCTGTTTTCCACTAGTGTATATTGATCTATTCTTAAATTTTGTATTTTTTTTAAAAAATGCCTAGACCAGCTTTAACGTGAGCTTTCCTTGCCTCTTATGTGTTTTTTGCAAATCTTGCCTTGCATAGGAACCATACAGTTATATAGGTCTGTTATTTGATTTTGTACTTTTCTAAAACATGTGCGGGCCAGTTTTTAACGTGAGTTTTCCTTGCCTCTTACGTGTGGATCTACACGGTTTCTAAAGGTATAATTGCTGCACCCCCATGGGGCTCTCACAGCGATTAGCAAGTCTCAGCCGTCGAATCTTGTCAGCATGTGTCAGTTTGGTGGATCTTGGCCGTTCGTTACAGGCGAGCAGCGCGTCTCCTGGCTGGGCGTGGGCGCGTGGGCTTCCTTCCCTTCCTAGATCAAGCCATGCAACAGCCATGTTCTACCCTCCTGTGTCTGCATGTGGGACCTACATTCTGCCGGATCCACTCGTCAGTCTCATGAGGTTGGTTTTAGATGGGTCACACGTCTCTCTAGGCAGGGTCAGTGGACGTGGTGGGCAGCCAATCCCCACTCACGTCTCCCCTCCCCAATCCCCTCTCTCTCTCCAGTCCCTCCACCTCCTGGTCAAACAGCCGCCGCCGCCCCATCTCCCCATCAAGCCGCTCGAGGCCATGCCGCCATCGGCGGGAGAAAGCACCGGCGGCCGCTCGCACCACCACATCCAGTCCTGCACGTCTTTCTCGACCAAGTGGAAGGAGGGCTACGGCGGGACCAAGGTTAGGGAGGGTCCCCTCAGGAGGGTCGCCCCTCTCGATCTCCTCCGGCCTGCCTCCTCCCTGGGCTCAATAGGCTCAACAGGAGGAGTAACAGATACCGCCGCCGCCTGTGGTGAGGTCGGCGAAGGAGAGGCTAGAGGCCGGCAGGGAGCAGCGCAGGCTACCTCTCACACTGCTGCCGTGTGCCGGTGAGCTCCGCCTGTGCTGCACATCTCCGATGTGTTGTGCTGGACTCCTCTGCATGAGGACGCCGGCCAGCAGTACAACAACCTGTCCCTCTCCACCTCTTCTTCCAAGGAGACCTACAGGTTATCTCTGTCACACACACAAAATCCATATCTTCATGCAGAAACTTGAATGCTATGCTAAATTGGTTGATTTTGATGCTTCGCATGACATACCGTCGTCCGAGGAGCAGCTGGTGGCTGGCTGGATCACACCGCCGGAGGAGCGGTTGGTGGCCGGCGGAAGCAGCGCAAGCCGCCGCTCGCACCGCCCCCGTGTGCGTTTCCGTTGCTTGAAGGGGCGGCTGGTGAGCTCTGCCCCTGCTGCACGTCTCCAGTGCATTGTGATGCAGGGCGCCGACCAACAGTACAACAGGTTGTCTTCCACCTCTTCTTACAGGTTTTCTCTGTCATGTGTGACAGACAGGATCCCCATCTTCCATGACAGGATTCCCCATCTTCCTGCATAAACTTAGATGTTATGCTAAATTGATTGACTTTGATAAGAATGATTATTTTAGCTAATAAGATGTTTGTTTCATTTTTTCAGCATAGGATGGAGAACAATTCTACCACACACGCATCTTCGTTGGCAGGGTGCACGGACCACTGCTGCAGCACCTAGATCGTACCACATCCTGTCGCCGCTTATGCTGAGGCCACTGAAGGAGTGGTTGGTGGCCGGCGGGGAGCAGCGCAGGCCGCCGCGTGCCTAGCCGTCGCTTAAAGGGGTGGTTGGTGAGATCCACCCATGCTACACATCTCCGATGCGTTGTGCTGGAGTGCCTGGACTCCTCCACACGAGGACGCCGGCCAACAGTACAACAACTTGTCCCTCTCCACCTCTTCTTCCAAGGAGACCTGCAGGTTCTCTCTGTCACACACACAAAATACCCATCTTCCTGCAGAAACTTGAATGCTATGCTAAATTGGTTGACATTGATGCTTCGCGAGACATACCATCGTCGAAGGTGCAGCTGGTGGTTAGCTGGATCAGCGCACCGCCGCGTGCGTTGCCGTCGCTTGAAGAGGCGGCTGGTGGGCTCTGCCCGTGCTACCAGCATAGGATGGAGAACGATTCTACCTGCATAAACTTGGATGTTATGCTAAATTGATTGACTTTGATACTTGCTACATTATGAACAATGATTATTGTAGCTAATAAGATGTTTGTTTCATTTTTTCAGCATAGGATGGAGAATGATTCTACCACATGGGTATGAAATGAAAAATAATCGTTGTTGCAATCTCTTCCTCTTTTGTTCGAATTTAGGAGGGCTTTTCGATAATTATGTTTGATATCTTTTCTTTACCAGTGTTGTTTGATTTATAATTTTAGGCCACGGTCTTCTTATAAATATGAGTGCTATAAATAATATATTGGGATGGTTGTCGCTCTAAATTTCGCCGTAAGTATTCTCCTCTCCACCCAACTAACCATAAATATTAAAATTTACTAGCCTATTTTGAACTGGTGTTTCTGTTCTCTTATTTACTCATAATCTTCTATAACAGATGGAATATACAAAGCCTCACGTGAGCTTCTGCTCTTCTTAGTCAATTATTCCATTTTCAGGTGTGAGTCATTGCTCATTGCCGAGATACAATCGTGTGCCTCCATTTCATTCGTCTTCGCTGAGTGCCTTGGCTTTCTTCTTTTTTTCACTGTTGTTTTCTGATTATTTTTCTTGTCACATATATTTTTGCAGCTGGTCCTGCAAAGGGAGACAACCTCCTTTGTATCTGCTCTCTCCGTTGATGGTAATCTACTCCGCTCTATGTGTAGGCTGTTGCCAGGAGTTAGCCCCTACCTCGCAGTCGAGAAGAGTAAGGTAATTCATTACCTAGTGATTAAGCACGCATCCATCTAGCAGGAAGTGAGCAAGTTCCTTCCCATGATTCATTAAGATTTCTAGGAAAAAGTGCATGTTTTGCTCTATCCGCTAGGTTACAAGTTGGTATGCTCGGTTTTCTTGAGCTTTGTATATAAAAATTGGGTGTTTCTATTCAAATAATATGAAGTATGTTTGGTGCTTTCAGGTCTGAGGAGTGGTAGGATAGTTTGTATGGCTCCTTCCACTCTGGTGGTTTGGTTGGGTCTGGGTAGGCTGGTGTGAAGGTTTAGCTCACTGTCATGAATGATAGAGACGAGCCGAGTTTCAGGTGCTCTGTCCACCTGACTATTCCAAGGTGGCTGCCCCATTATGGATAACAAGAGAATGTTGAATGTCGACGCAAGAGAAGGTGAATACTAGATGATCCATTGAGTATTACTTATTGGATTTGTTAGTTTGCCCTGCAGTTTCTAATGTTCCTAACAATATTTTTCTCACCGCCAGGTTATCTGTGAAGGAGGTTTCTTTATAATGATGTTTTTATCTCAGCATATGTTGGCCTACTTCTGAATACTAGATGATACTTTTTTTTTATTAGCTCATTATCCCTGCTAAAGTGTATGGCATCTTTTCTTTCATCGGTTCAGTATCTTTGCCACAGCGGTATGACATAGATGAAGGTTTAGGATTCTGACATTTTAGTTCTTTTACGCATGCTCTACTCCTCATATATGCATGACTTAAGATATTGTATTACGTCATTGATTTCTGCGCCGTGGAACATCTTGGTTTCATTACCCATCTGCTCATTTCGATTATCTAATAAGCTATCTTGGATCCTAAATTGTTTCATGCTCATTCAGAGTATTTACATGACAACGCTCTACTGTCTTACAGAAGCACTATGAGTAGTGTGTGTTGAGATGCAATTAGTGTTCCTATAGTTAGCAAACCTATGTACTGAGGACTGTTTCTTCTGGTTTGATGCAGGCAGTAAGTACTGGATGTTTTTCTGAGGAAGGTAGAATGGCTACTCAAGAAAAAGAAAAAGGTATAGTGCCTTACTAATCGTAGAGATGGAGTTTGAAATTGTTTCGAGTAACGAATGGCAAGTTTTTAGATATTGCAATGATACTAAGAAAAGGGAAATTCAAGGCCATCTATTACAGTAGCCAAAAAAAGGTACATTTTCTTCCCAGTTCCATATTTTCAGGCTGGCCAGGTTAGTCATACCAAGAACTCACTACCAATTCACTCTATGTAGGCTATAGTACCACCCATCAAAACAAGAAGGCATCCAGTGAACTATTCAGGTCTATTTTCACATGTTCATGTCTGATTTTGCTAATGTGTTCTGTCTATTTTCACATCTGTTGCTAATTTGTTATGTTCTGTTCGTCCCTCCTAGAGAGGGAGATCGGAAGGGAAAGAAGAAATGGTGAGGGGAGTTGAGGAGACAATAGATGACACCTATTTGCAATAATCTGGTATAGAATCTTGATATTTATATATGTTGATTGTAATCTTTTGACCTGATGTGGTTTCTTGTTTACTGTACCGAATAAGCAAATTGATGGTAACATACCTGTTGTTTCATCTATTTTCTCCAAACCGATCTTGTGTCTTGTTACTGTCTAATTCTGATGTAGTATGTTGTATGTTGTTAACTGCCCGTCTTTACTTTTTGTTTCCATCAGCTGGCTCAAAAGTTGGCACGAGTGTGGATATTCTGATTGATGGGTTTGTCCCTCCGGCTAGCAGTTGTTGCTCCTATGTTTACTTTAGTGCGGCTTCTACGATCATTTTTCCCTCTCCTCCGACTCTACTGAACAGATTTTCTTCTGGTCAGCTCTCTGTTGTATACCAATTAGTAAATTACCTGTTATTGACTTATCGTGCTTAAAAATGTTAAGTGGTCAATTTTGCTTGCTTCTCTAAAAGTAGCATATTAAATGGTAGCAAGGATGATGCTCTTCCAGCTATAAATTGTTTGCAGACATTTGTTGGTTTGAACTGTCCAAAGGTTAGCAAACTAAATCAGATTGTTGAGCTATCATTATCTGCCTGCTCAAATTATTTGTGATAACGAACGTTTAATGTTGTTGAACTATATGCAAAGCTTCTATGTGTTCTCTTAAAGAAATATTCCATAGTACTTATCGACCACGAGATACACTACAAAGAAACCTTTGGAGTTCATTTTCTCCCTATATACTCTCGGGATCTGTTTTGTTTCTTATTTCTACCTTGGAAACTTCCTTGCTATATAGAACATGATGCATGTTGTATTGAACTCCATGCCTCAGTTAGTCTTTTATGTTAGGTAGCATCCCTCCTGTGCAGCGTGGTATCTTGAAAATTATTCCTATGTTGCGCCCACCAGCTATGTTATCATCAATCTAGCCCGTTACCCTCCTTGAGATGCTATGCTATCTTAACGGGGAAAAAGCCCCCTGCACGAGAGTAGTAAAGAAGTACGAGAACAGAATACTGATGCAAGAAAGTGTGCTTCTGGTAAAACATGTTATCTTGCGTAATTTAAGAAATATGATACCTTGAGTAATTTATATGTAATTTATCATGGCAATAGTTGAATGATACCATATCAATGGCAGTGGCACAAAAGGGGAAACTATGGTGGGCTGTGGCTGGGCCATCCTATTTTATTGTAGAAAAGCATGTGGCAATCATGGCTTCTTAATTCGGCACCGTCAAAAGTGATTTCGAATGAGATGACAGTAAATTCTCTTGTATCTCTTTTATTTAGTATCTGCATCTATATCAAAGTGATATATACGACTATCTAGATTGAAATTTACATTTGTTTAGAACCCTTCCATCATTGTTGTTGACGACATGAGCGCATTTTTTCTGTTTTTTATTTTTGCAGATGTTAAGGTGTGATCCCGAGTGCGTAGGTTTGAGTGCCATCAGTTTTTGACACTGTTGGTGATAAGGTTTCAGTGGTCGACTATGTGATACAGGTGTGCTCCCATCCTGCCCACCTCACTGCTATTTTTCTTTGGGCATGTTGTCGATGGTATGGATTATTCCTGACTGCTTCACTGAGTAGCTCATCTATTTAAAATCCTCATAGGAATCCTAATATGGAGTACCATTTATTGTTTGTGTCCTTCCATAAGAATTGGTTTAGTTCTTCCTATTTTTAGTTTTAGTTGATCGGTGTGGCTCAATAATTCCTTCCTAATAGTTGTCCATTCACTCTTCATGACATTTCTCAGCTTTGTCGTCATATGCGATGGTCCACTGTTAACCATGTGGATTTTTAATGTTAGTTGTACAATACAAGAATATACAGTTTGCATTTTTCTTGCAGGTAGGTCTCAAGAGCCAATGAAAATGGAATCTTCCTCATATAGAGTGTAGTGGCATTGTCGGTGTGACCATGGAGTTCCAAAGCCATCAATTCCCGTTGTAGCTCGGCAGTTCCAATCTTTTTAGTTTTTTAATTTCATCATTCAGTATTTGACATTGTGTTACATACAAGATGCAGATTTTAAATTAACAAAAAAAAATGATGTTGTCTATAGTTTATACAAAAAATAGCTGGTGGCTGCTTATAGGTACTAAATGAACATTTAATTTTTTTATTAGATACTCCGTACTGGTTGTGGGTGTAAAATTGATTACTTGAGCCTAGCATGAGTTTGCATTTTCCCTTATATTTTGCCTTTACCTTCTTGACTTTGCTCTGAAACATTTTTTTTCTTATTGTACCATGGCTGCTCTAACTTACACGAAACCTTCACCATATTATACTCTTGGTAATGTACTGCGGGGTACTGTAGGCTTGCTATAAAAACTAATTGATGTGATTAGTTAGCATACGCGAAGGAAACTTGAACTGTGCTAGCTGCAGAAAAAGAGACATACCAGCTGGTGGCACACCAATTCCTCACCTTCACAAAATAAGCTTCGTCCAGGTCAAGTTGGTAGCGGATCAGCTTAATTCACCTTCTGGTGCTTACCGATATTGATCTCAGTTAGTACTTCAATTTTTTTCCTTCGAGAGCAATTTCTATGCTCTGCATTTTGCTTCTGCTTGACAAAGAGTTTTGTCGCTCCCTGAATTCCCTTGACTATATTGCTGCATATGTAAATAGGTGGTGATTAGTGTGTATTTCTTAGATGATTCTCTATTATCTATTGAACTATCTGAATATAAGGTTCTACCTTAGTTAGTAATGCCCACCTTAGTTAGGCAAATATGCAAGCCAAGCATTCATAAAAAGAACAAATACTCCAAGAGTACAATTGTATGCTCTCAAGAATTGGTATTCATTGCATTTTTTTTACAAATACGCGTAGGTGAACTATATACTTACATTGTTAATGAACACAACCAGATGATGTCAACCTGTAAAAAATAACAGGAGATGTCTTTGAAAGCTATCGTCGCATTTGATTCCATGATATGATCCTTTTGACTTTGCATATTATTTCCTTTGCTACCAACACAGTTGTAGCAAGATAACATCACCTCCTCTTCTAGCGGCTTTGCCCACGGGAGCCTCTTGCCCAGTGGTGGAGCTTGAAGATAAAATTGGGGGTGTGTGAAAGACCAAACAAAATTTGAACAACAGAAATGTGAGCCACCGGACAGCTGCATCTGAAGCTTTAAGCCTTAGGCGATTCCTTTCTACCTTTTCCTTATCCTTTGCTGCTACAACATTATCTATATGCCCTGGTTGATGCATCAAGGCTCTACATTCTGTGACTGCATTGTTATGCGGTGAGCAAGGTCCAACCTACATGGCCTAATAATGCATAGGATTTTCCATCATTCACCTTCTTCAATTTCTCAAATTTGTGAACCAAGAGTACATCAGAACCACGTTTTGCTAAAATATTTCTGCTGGAACAAGGCTCTCAAATCTGGTGGTGGGGGAGTATCTTCCTCAACTGGCTATGTTCTTTGTCTTTTGAAGAACGATGCAATATTGCCCTTTTTTCCCATTTTCAGTCCTATTCTGAAGTTCTAGCTCTCAATTCAATCAACTACTTAACAGGAAATTTTGTCAAATCTGCAGTTCAAACAACAAGAAAATCCTCAATTAGGATTTTAGAAATTTGGGATTGAGTTGAGGAGAATGTACTCGCAGCTAATACTGGAACAAGAAAATCCTAAATAGATTACCACTTACCAAGAATCGAAGGATGAAAGGAGAGATCCAGTTGGAGAGGTTGACCCGTGAAGGCGTGGAGCCGTCGGGTCGCTGCTGCTCAGCTACTGCCTACTGGTCGTCGGGGACGGGGTCAGGCGCGGGTTGGGTCGCCGCTTTGACGGGTTGCGAGCTCACTGCTCTGGTGCCCCTGGTCGACGGCTACCGGGCCGAAGGTCGCCGAATGCTAGGTCGGCAGGGAAGCTGGAGGCGACGGCGGGGGACTCGCCGATTCAGCTCGCCAGTTCAGCCGTGCTGGAGTCTTGCCTTCTCATTAGTACTATGTATTAAAGAAGGGACGATAATACAAGGAACGAATTCAGCAACGGAAGCCTGCAAAACTCATATGATTTAGTAAAACAATCGATGCCGAAACCGAGTTAAGTACTCAAGAACAAATGAAGTAGAACCTCATTAGACTGATATGGAGGCGAAAGACAAAGTTCCATGAAATCGGCAGTTTATGGGAACCGGCTTATCAACGGATTTGGGCAGGGAGGATGCCGGTCACGGGCTGTCATCCAAAGTGAGAGCTGGCAAGGGAGGAGCGGGAGTGGGTAGGCAGTGTCGCGGTGGAGAGGCAAGATTGCCACGTGCAAAGAAAATTTGCTTCTACCAGAAAGAAAGGAACATACGAGTTGATGCACATTGCTCCGCTCCTCTTCGCCCATGAGTTAACCGATAAGATCGGCAGCGCGTCTTCTAAAAAAAAGATCAACGGTACCAAGATGCCAAATCCTGACTAGCCTACTAATATTTAGATCGAAGATGTAGTTACGGCCCACCAATATAGCTATGGGTAGGAATGTAAACAGATTGGGTCAGATTGGATTTTACTGCTATCATATCTATGCCATATTTTCACATTTCATTCGGATCGATCAGACAATTACCGGTTACGAATTTGAATCCAAAATATGAGACCACTGATTCGGAATGGAAACGGAGCGACCTTGAGATGGAACCAAAGTTAATCAGATATTATGTGGACAATGACTTTAGCCTTCCTTCCCTACTTTTGTTGCTATCCATAGAATCAGTCGTTAATTGCTACAATATATATTCCTCCTCTTTTCCTGGTTATATATAAAAGTTTGTTTTTCTTTTTATAATTTACTGTGATTCGCAATGATTTGTAAAGCCTAAACTAATTTTTTCCATCTTCCACCTGTACGTGATTTTCACGGAATCGTGCGCCAAGGTTGTATCTATAAAAACTGTTGTGCATTCTGTAGCACCCTTAGGGTTGTTAATGGCATGTTCGATTCTTTTGTTTGATGGCTTTTGCAACACAAGGTTTATCACCGATGTCTGGTCGACTAATAAGTGCAATTTGGTGCTGGTTTCGGTAATTACCTTTGCACTGCTGCCTATGTTGTTCTCTAAGCTTATTATAAAGCAATTTACAAAATGTTTGTCAATGTGAAAGCACGGGATGCACACCAAGGGGTGATTCTAAATTTACCAACTTCGTCTGCTTCATCATAATTTAATTATACAGACAATTCGTTTGTAAAATCCACGAATTGTATTTTATTATATTAACAAATAAAATTAGTGTTGTTATATAAATAAACATTGGCACAAACCTCACAAGAGGTGATTCTAAATTTACTGCGTCTACGTTATCATAATTTAATTTATATAGTTCGTTTGTAAAACCTACGAATTGTATTATTATATTAACAATTTTTTTACCATTGTTATATAAATAAACATTGGCACAAACCTCACGGGATCGTGCGCCAAGGCGCACATTTAAATCTAGTTTTATTGAAACATGGGATATCATTGAGATGGTGCAGAAACGTGACTTGTCACGTACGTATATGTACCTTTACGTAACTTTTAGGTTTATTAAATCTTAACCATTAATAGTATAATCAACGGTATATTTATTTTGAGTCTATGTGAATTATCGTGATGCCTCTGTTTTAAACATCTGAATTTTGCTTTTATTATAAAATAGATGGTCTGATAGCGGCACTTTCTAATTGCTGTGGACGAATTCCAACCGTGCATGCACACCCCCTGTCCTGTTCAGTCATCCAAGTGTGACTGAAGACTCCCTAGCTACTAGTGGACTGCATGGAAATTCCACTGCCATGATTGCCTTTTGTTCTCACTTCTGACGAATGGACGAACACCAATACATGCTGCAGTGATTGGAGTGTGACTCATGACTGGATGTAATCCACGATCTAGTACTCTATAGAAATAGTCAAATAGGCCAGTGCTTGAGAATTCTAGTACTGTAACAGTGCATACACCAACCAGTCTTTGTTCTAACTGACTGCCATTCGAAGTGCTGTACTGATAAATATATACTATGTGTACAGCGTTAAGTCTACTGTACGGTGATAGCTACCTCTTCCTATATCTTCCTTTGCCTTTTCTATAGACCAATGTTTTTTTTCTACATCCAATAGTGTACCAATCAACAATCATATAAAGGCATGTCTCGTGGAGATAAGTAGCAATCTTCTCCATACCTAGAATATCATTTTATTTTTAGCGGTGAACCTAGCTATAGGATATCAATCTGCTAAGCTTTCATGGCGAACACTAACGCATTTCATCGTTCCATTACCTTGCAAGCCTTTATGGTCCTATCTGTGCTTTCAGTTTTTGCAGCAGATGTCGAGGGAGGAGATGGGTGCCCGAGTTTCTCCTGCGGTCATCTCCGACATGTTCGGTCTCCTTTCCGCCGGCGAGGTGATCCTAGTGAGTGCGGCTCTCAATCACATGAGCTGGTTTGCAGCCATAGTAAGGCTAAAATTCTCATCAGCAATACAGCATACTATGTGGCTACCATCAACTACACCAGTTCGTCTTTCCGGGTTGTGAGCGCCAACTTGGATACGAACAGCAGCTGCCCTCTTCCTTCCTACACATTCCCAGTATACGGAAAAACTGGTTCGGATGGCTTCGTCGATTTCTATACTACTGCCTCCTGGGCATGCTTTGTTAATTGTTCCCGAGCAATAACGAATAATAGTTGGTACAAACCTGTTGCTTGCCTGAGTGCGGAAAAATCACATGTTTATGTCCGGGCTAACATATATCCATGTAAAATCGGATATCTCCAACCTTCTTGTCGAAGCTTGAACATGATTCCCTTTGGCGTGGAATCGTATATCTCTAACCTAGAGCTCCAGAATGTAAGTTATGATGATATCATGGAATTCATAAGGATGGGATTTACGGTTGAGTTTCCTTATTCTAGTATTGAAAGCTTCTCGACTGTTGAGATTATCAACAAATGCGTGAGCAACTCAACAAGGTGAGCCCATTTCCTCACAATATTTTTCGTATAATTTTACATAAGAACTGTTCCCTTCTCATAAATCCCTTTCTCTACAATTCTTGCTTGCAGCTACTTCAAGAAGCTTGTCTCTGATCCAAGAGCGATGCACTGGTTTCGTGCTATATTCCTTACGGGGAATCAATTCATAAGCTGTTTATATTTGGACCGATATGGTTCTGTCGGTGTTGCTGTTCCAGTAGTATTTGGACCTATATGTTTCAGTATTGAAACCATAATATATTCTATTGATGCCCTCAAGTTCCTTTTTGGTATGTGATAATTGCCTACTTTTAACCATCACCTTGGCAATCATACTTACATTATGTGGCTAGCCAACTTATGAATGTTTGTCGACTTGTTTGGGAAGGTCTCTGCAGATTTGTCTTGGCACCCTTGGCTGTATTAATATTCCTTGCCCACAAGTACTGGAAAACAAGCATCATAATTGATGCAGTTGAAAAGTTCCTCCGGATGCAACAAATGATCGGCCCAGTAAGGTACGCCTATACAGACATCACTGCAATCACCGGCCATTTCAGAGATAAATTGGGCCAAGGGGGCTACGGCTCCGTGTACAAGGGAGTGCTACTCCCAGGCGATGTTCATGTCGCGGTCAAGATGCTAGAGGGTAACTCCAATTGTAATGGAGAAGATTTCATCAGTGAGGTTTCCACACTCGGAAGTATTCACCATGTCAATGTGGTTCGTTTAGTGGGGTTCTGCTCCGAGGAAATGAGGAGGGCGCTAGTCTATGAGTACATGCCTGAAGGTTCTCTTGACAAGTACATTTTTTCCGCCGAGAAGATTTTCTCTTGGGACAAGCTCATTGAGATTGCTTTGGGCATTGCCAGGGGGATCAACTACCTCCACCAGGGATGCGAGATGCAAATTGTACACTTTGACATCAAGCCACACAACATTCTTCTTGATGGAAATTTTGTCCCCAAAGTTGCTGATTTCGGTCTCGCCAAACTTTACCCGAAGAATAATAGTTTTGTTCCACTGAGTGTCCTACGGGGAACTGTCGGGTACATAGCTCCTGAGATGATATCCCGAAGCTTTGGCGTCATATCGAGCAAATCCGATGTTTACAGCTTCGGGATGCTGCTGCTGGAAATGGCTGGAGGACGTAGGAATTCTGACCCGAATGCAGTGAACTCAAGCCAGGCATACTATCCGTCATGGGTGTATGACCATCTAAAGAAGCAAGAAGTGGGAGATGATGAGATATCTACTGCAGCGTCTGAGATGCATGAGTTGGAGAGGAAGTTGTGTCTTGTTGGGCTTTGCTGCATCCAGATGAAGTCCCACAACCGGCCGACGATGAGCGATGTCATAGACATGCTTGAAGGTGGCGTCGACGGCATGGAGGTGCCTTCCAGGCCATTTTTCTGTGATGATGAGGAGGCCGATATAACAGATTCTTACCGTTTCTTCTCGGAGCTTACTGCCATCTCCGAGGAGGAGGTGAGCGAAGACATACATACATGCAACTGATTTAATTATTCCGAGGACGTGAACCACTTATTCAGCTTTGAAACATTCGAAGTTATGGTTTTAGTTGTATGGAGTAAGAAAGAATCTTTCCATGTTTCTCTCTAAACCTCTTATCTTGTATGCTGAAACTTTGTAATACCTATGTTAGAACTTCTTAATCCCGCACCCTAACCCTAACCTAACCTCTCCCGCACCCCACCCTCCGCCGCCGCCGCCGGTAGCGCCGCCGGGGCAAAGTCCCTCGGGGCGTGGCGGCGGCGGGGGCCCTTCCTCATCGCTGCGTGGAGAACGGCAGCCGGATCCCACCTCCTCGATGCATGGCGGAGCAGGCACGCGTGGGATGGGTGACGACGGCGGCGGCCCTCCTCCCGTCGGTTGTCCCCTGGCGGACCGGTCGGCGCGGTTGGGATGGGCGGCGCTGCGGTCTCCCTCCTCCCGTCGGCTTCCCGCAGCACTCGGCAGGGGCTGGTGGTGGGCGGCGGCCAGGCCCTCGGTCTGCGCCATGCCATCCACCCCCGCCTCTCGTCGGTGCGTGGAGGCGATCTCGGGCTTCTTCCGCGACACGAGGGCGCCCGGGGCAGCAGCCTTGGGTTCGACGGAGGAGGTGGCCTCTTCTTCGCCGGAGAGGGTCGGCCTGCGGTTGGGGGTGGTGGATCTTTGATCTATCATCGCCATCCGGCGGTGCGATGGAGGAGCATGGAATCCGGCGATGGTGTCGCCGGTGGAGGGTTGGGTTGGCCAGCCCGGGATGGTCGCCGACGTGGGGGTCCGACCTGTATAAAGGCGGCGGTCCTAGGGCCTCTCTTGCGTGAAGAGGAGGACCTACCGGAGGTCTGGACTCGTTATCTGGCCGGAGGGTTGAGTTCCGGAAGGCTCCATCGGCGAATGTAACAGTGCTTTGCCTAGAGTTTGCTGGATCAGAGGTATTCGGTCCTGCGCACCCATGCGTTTATTCCCACCCTTTGGTTCTGGAGGGAGCGGCGCGAAGCTCTTTTTCTGTGTTGACATCAAGTGACTATGGATCCATGATAAAAGTCGAAAGAAGAGAATTTCATGAAGGCCGGAGGGGAGGACTAGCTAAGGGAGGTTCAAGTCTCCGCGCTGTTGAGGGGCTTGCTTGGTGTCAGGGCTTCACAGTAGCGGTATGAAAGTGGGGGCGACAACACAGGTGAAGCGTAAAGTCCTACCTTTCAGGGTGAGGTCTGACCTTAATTGGTTATACCTGGCAGTGACCTTGATGGAGCATTGTTTTGAGAGCGGGGACTATCTTTAGGGTGAAAACCTAAGATCTTTGATCGGGCGACGACGGTGTTTGAGCACTGTTCCCTTCTTGAAGGCGTCGTTTTTTGGAGAGTCTGTAATTCAGGTGTTGTCATGGCGGTGGATGTATTGCTGTTGTTAGGCCCGACATACTGTAGCGGGACTTTTGTTTCTTAGTTTTCTTTTCCCTTTTTTTTGTTGTTGTGTGCATCCGTAGTGCCATTATAGTGGTGCGTTGTTGCAGAGGCTAGGTGTAATTGGTATCTTTTGATATTAATATATTCCCTTTATCGAAAAATGAGAAGCCAAGAGCAATTATTTTTGTTGTAGAACTTCTTTTGTCGATAGAGCTTCTCTACCGTCCGCAATCATTTTTGTTGTAGAAGAAAACCGGGACGAGAGTTTGACTGCAGAGTCGCTGCGGTCCATTTCAGTGAGCAAAAGGATCATCGCCACCTCTGGTCCATATGAGCCACTAAATATCAGTGGACGGCAGCACCAAAACCTGAGTCCGTGGGCAAGGACTTCTGGAAGTGTGCCCCGTCTTTGACGGTATTCAGTGGAAGTTCCACTGAATACATCAGACTGGACTTTGTGCTCTTTTCTTGCGTTGTTCCTGTTGAGACCTCTGTCCTAGATGTTATGTTGGGCCACGGCATTGCTGACGGTTTTGATTCTCTCATCCCCCTTCCAGGAAGCAGGTGGAATGTTGGGCCACGGCAAGTTTGTCACCTCACGCTGTCACGCACATCAAACAAGTAGTTCACCTCACAAAGTCTTCGTTCCGCGGCACTGGCATAACACGCGAGGATAATTTATGAAGAGGCCCCCGGACAAATAGCGAAGTAACAAAATATTTCTCAAATTTTACAAGAAAGGCCTGCTCTAAAATTGTAAAACTCAATCGAGTCCTGTCTTCTCTACCACAGCTGAGGAAAGATCTCTAGTCACATCCACAAAGGTCGACACCACGGACTACACCACTTGGATTGCCATCAGTGTGGAACGCCACACTTAGACCAAAGATCCTTCGCATCGACACACTAGCATGGAGGAAGAAGATTTGCGGTGCCAGCCCAACACCACAGCGTGGAGTGGACTCTGGTGGCCACAAATCACGTTGGCAGTCTGGGCCTTGGTTGGAAATGAGCTTTTCTAAATTCAAGTTATTGGAATCCTACATAACTTTTAATTTGATACAAGAAGACTCGATGTGTTGGTGGCATTAGCAGTTGAGAATGAAGTATCAGAGAAGATTAATTACAAAGATATGATTAAAAAATTATTTCAAAAATACCAGACATATGATGCTTTTCTGTAGAGCACGAGGTTCCTTTATTACTTTAGTGATATATTTCACTCACTTAGAATGAACACATGATATATTTCAGAGCATTGTACGGAATAACACATTCTAAACTTACATAATTGAGTAAACATATGATTTCATTTTACTAGTTATTTAGTTTGAAAAAATAGTCCTAGTTTATAAGTCGCACCGGGCCCCTAAATCGTGGGGACGGAGCTGATGTTTGTGAAGTGTCATGTGTCAGTTCTAGCGCGCCCTTCACCTTTAACCCTAACTTGGTAGAGGACAAACCTCGTCGCTCTCTTTTCTTCCTCACCTGCACAATCATCGTTGCGACCGGACGCATTGTCCCATCTTGACCACACCTCTGCCGCAGCCTCGCAGATCATATCTAGCTTATACCATCGTGAACTTGATCTACGATTACAAATTGGAGTAGCAATTTGAATCCCCCTTGCGTCGTCTCCTCTAGGCGACCGAGGGGGCAAACCCTAGTCCCCCTCCGCCGCCACTCGATCCCCTCCCTATCTCCCCTACCCCATCGCCCCCGGAGGCCACCTCGGCAAAGGCCGCTCAACACCGGTAAGGGGGCGGCGGGGATTTCAGCTCGGGCTCTCGCGCGGTGGCATGGAGGTCGGTGTTGCGCTTGGCCAAACCGCTGCCGTCGAGGTCGCTGCTTGGTGAGCCTTTCCTCCTCTTCTGTGTCGCCTCCTCCCTCTTAGGTTGGCCACCCCGGTAGCACGAGCTCCCCGTCATGTTGGCGGGACTTCATATCTGGATCGGGTCAGGATGAGTTCTAGGGTATGGTGTCTCGTAGGTGGTGCCCTTGGTGGCGTCGAGATCTGGCAGAGGATGGCGTGGTAGGTGCCACGCTACCGGCGGCGCGGTTGGGACAGTGTCACCACTTCTCTGGGGTGGTTGTGCTCTTGTTGTATACTCGCGGAGGTGGCGTCTCTGGTGGCCGGTGGCGGCAGTGTGCCGGCCCGTTGGTGTGTTGGTCTTGGCAGAGTTAGTCTTATTTAAACGGTGTGGAGATGTGTTTTTAGGGGTTGTGTATCATGGCCTCAGTGTGAGGTCTGTAAAGCCGCCAGAGCCAGAGCCGAAGCAGGGGCTCACGGCTCCTCCCCCACTCACTCATTTCTACATGGGCTTTCGTGCGTTTCGGCCGCATCCTTCCGACATCCCATGGTGTTGCTGGTCCTCTCCTCTGGATGGACTTCGGCGAAAGCTGGGCAAGATTCGTCTTTGCCAGCAATGACGACGCGCGCCCGCGGGCGCCGTTTTCCTCCTTGGGGCGTTGCATCCAAGCCCCCCCCCCCTTGGATTTCGAAGATGCGCAGCCTTTTGCCGCCCCTTTTCCTTTCGACCGTGTTTTCGGTATTGGTTTCCTCCTCGGGTTCCCTGGCCGGCGGTGTCCTTCTCTGCAGCCATCTTGGCGTCTTATAGATGGTGGATTACCCAGATTGTGCGGGCAACCTCGAGACTAGGATAGTTGTCCGGGTTTTTTTTGCTTGGCATTGGGTTCCAATGGTGTTCTCTCCCCTTTCAAGTTCGTCTTGAGTTTGTGTGACTTAGTCGTATGGTGTCTGCAGGTGGGTGGAGTGGACGCCGGCGAAAGTTGTGCAAGGTCCTGTCCTTTTGGTGGCGATGACGTCTCCGGACGCTGTTCTTCCTCCTTGGAGGCGTCTTCTATGTTTTTCCTCCCTCATTTCGGTTTTCTGCGAATTTCTTGGTTGGTGTTGGTAGAAGGTGGGTTGTGATGGGATCTGGCTGTTTCTGCAAGACGGCCTCTGTTTGAAGTCTCGGTGGTGCTGCCTCACATTCAGCGGAGACGTCCATGTGGTTCAAGTGGCTTGCTTTAGCCTTGTACTTAGCTTAGCTTCCTTGTGCCTTGTTTCTCTTTCTTCTTTTGTCCGAGCTCTACTCTTAAGCTGGTATCCCAGCGGTGGTGTTTTTGTGGTTGTAATTTATACTCTTGGCCGGTCAAGGCTTTTGTTAATTCAAAGTCGGGCTCTATGAGCCTTCTATCTAAAAAAAACTTGATCTACATTAAAATGATCCCCAATGGCAAGTGGTGGTTCTATGGCAACCCTATTTTTTTTTTATTTTTTTTGCGGGTAAAAGTGGGTTTTATTACTCAATAGGGATTACAATCAGGTCGGATTCGAGGACCTGACGAAGACAATCAGGCCCTGAATCGTTCCATATCAAAGTTCTACCCTGTTGTCTCGCAAAAGATGCAAGACAATCACTAGCCCTATTTTGTGTTCTATCCACTTTTACAAAGGAAATAGTACTACCACCAGAAATAACTAAAGCTTTAATCTCAGCTATAAGAAACGAAAACGTCGACCGGTCTAGCATAGGATTGTTGATAGCATCAACTAGAGCGGCGCAATCCAGCTCCACCACCATTGGTTTGTCACTCCATTGCTGGGCAAGAGCAAGTCCCTCTCTGCAAGCATGTACTTCCGCTTCAAGAGCTTCAGAGCATCTGTACAGCTGACGACAAGCCGAGACAATAACCTGTCCTTCCTCATCTCGCAGTACCATGCCGGCACCAGCAGTGCCATCCTTCTCACAGAAAGAGCCATCACAGTTTAGTTTCACCCAACCCCGCAGCGGTTTCTCCCAAGTGAGGGGTTTAACTTTTTGAGCATTGGATTTTGTTGGGTGCACGTTCACCGGACCCGCCACCTGCTTGCCCTTTAGGATCTCTTCAGTAGACAGCTGACGAGTCTGTCTAAATAAGTTCAGATAACTTACTAAGAATCGCATCGATCCATCGACGGGAGGAAGGGGTTTCGCGTGTGTAGCTTCATTGTGAGCAAACCACACCCTCCATGCGACTAGCATGATTGCTTCC
This sequence comes from Lolium rigidum, assembly GCF_022539505.1. Classification (NCBI taxonomy): domain Eukaryota; kingdom Viridiplantae; phylum Streptophyta; class Magnoliopsida; order Poales; family Poaceae; genus Lolium; species Lolium rigidum. The sequence continues at coordinate 269,158,476 of NC_061513.1, read as the reverse complement.
ACCATCCTGGGTTGTGCCACTGTGATTACCGTTCTAAGCCACGTCCCTGAACATGTGTCAAGTTCAGACATTGACGGCAACTGCCAAATATCGTGCATCTTCGCCCACAGCTGCCTTGCATGACCGCACGAAAACAGTGCATGTCGGCTATCTTCCTTCTCTGATCCACATATAAGACACATACCAGTAACCTTGATCCCTCTAGCTCTTTTATTCTCTTCCGTGGCCAAAGCATTGGAGGCTGCCTTCCACGCAAACATGCGCACCTTTGGGGGTACATTTGCTTTCCAAATTTTCTGCCAGCACTCGTCGTCCCCCTCTGGCCTAGCGCTGGTTGCCGCAAAGTTACATTGAATCGGCGATTGATTAAAGGCAAGACGATATGCACTTTTAACTGAGAAAATTCCAGATTTCTCTGGTTGCCATGCTAGAATGTCATCAAATTGACGAGCTGGTTTGATACCCAGAATCACATCAGCATCAATTGGGTAAAATATATGCCTTACCAGTTCAGTCTTCCACATGCCCTGCTCATCCAACAATTCGGATACCCACTTTAAACGACAGCTACGACGGGGCGATAGCACCTTCATGTACTCCTGCCTCGGGAGCCAACTGTCCCGCCAAATTCTGATACTTCGGCCATTACCAATCCGCCATATCATACCTTTCTTCAATAATTCAAGACCATGTGAGATCGCCGTCCACGTAGGCGAAGGATTACCCGTGAACACCGTGTCAATTAGTTCACCGTTACGGTAATACCGAGCCCGGAGAACTCTGGCACAAAGACTATTCGGAAAGTTAATGAGGCGCCAAGCTTGACGTGCCAGAAGAGCTTGATTAAACATACACATATCTCTGAAACCCAAACCTCCCTGTGATTTGGGGCGTAGTATCCTTGGCCACCCGACCCAATGCATCTTCCGTTTACCCTTCTCCGAACCCCACCAATAATTTCGAATTAGTTGCTCAAGATCATCACAGACCGAAGCAGGTAATTTGAAAACACCCATAACATATGTAGGAATTGCTTGAGCAATAGCTTTGATTAGAATCTCACGTGCACTTTGGGATAAAGTACTGTCACCCAAATCAATCAGCCATTTACTCAACCTAGCTTGCAAACTCTCAAATTTTCCTTTGCTCATCCTTCCTTCAGGTGTGGGGAGACCCAAATATTTATCCTCAAATGCCCGCTGGACAACTTGTAAAGAGGTACGGACCATATCCTGAGTCTGCGTACATACAGTACTAAACATGATTGAACATTTGGCAGGGTTTATAAGCTGTCCCGTACCCTTTTCATACACCTCCAGCACATCCTTAACACGGATAGCCTGTTCCTCCGTTGCTCTAAAGAATAGCATGGTGTCATCCGCAAACATTAAGTGAGAAATACCCGGAGCATTGCGGCACACCTTAATTGGGGAGATACCACCGTCATCTACCTCCTTCTGCAATAACGCCGACAGACCATCAGCCACAAATAGAAACAGAAAAGGGGACAAAGGATCCCCCTGTCGTAATCCTCGAGTTGGAGAGAAAGCTTCCAATAGGGTTCCATTAAATTTTACGGAATACTTCACCGTGGTCACGCATGCCATTATCCACTGCACCCACCGGCGACAAAACCCCATCTTATGCAATGTGTTCTCCAGAAAGGACCAATCCACTCTATCATAGGCTTTAGACAAATCAAGCTTGTAAGCACAAAAATTAGAATTTGCAGATGTACCATGTTCCATGTAATGTAAACATTCAAAAGCCACCAATGCGTTGTCCGTAATCATGCGGCCCGGTATGAATGCACTTTGGTTCTCTGAGATGACGCCACCAAGTAAAGGTCGGAGCCTATTCACCAAGCACTTCGACACAATTTTATATAGGACATTGCACAGTCCAATGGGACGATAATCAGATAGACTCAGAGGGTTGTCAATCTTTGGGATGAGAACAATAGATGTGTCATTTGCTCCCTCGGGCATATGGCCAGTAACAAAAAATTCTTTGACCGCCGCTATAATCTCAGTTTGGAGTACATCCCAATTTCGCTGAAAAAACCTCGCAGGGAAACCATCCGGTCCCGGTGCCTTTAAGGGTCCTATTTGGAATAGAGCATCTGCAATCTCCTTATTAGAAAATTCCTTGCAAAGCAAATCGTTCATGTCCTGGGTGATCTTTTCCGGAATAAGACTAGTTATATTCGTGTGATCGAGTGTTGGATCACGCGTATATAAGAACTTAAAATGTGACACCGACATTCTCTGCATGTCCGATGGCACAGTTTTGATTACTCCCATCTCATCACATAGCTTGACAATTTTATTTTTACGGGCTCTCCAGACCGCCCTCTGATGAAAAAATCTTGTGTTGCGATCACCTTCTTTCAACCAATCAATCCGCGAGCGTTGTAACCAGAGCATCTCTTCGCGGTATAGCATATCATTCATCAGATCATTGACCACTCTAATCTCCTCACGTGGGGCATTAGAAGCTTGGAGACTAGCTAGCTTGTCACGTAATCTGGTTAACTCCCGAGTAACATTACCAAACCTCTTTTTACCCCACTGTTGCAACGAGTTCATAACCGAAGCAAGGCCTAGCGTTACTTCACCCAGATCATGCATAGAGCCTTGATCTTTCCACGAAGACTCAATGATCTCCTTCAGCGCTGAATCACGTTCCCAAAAAATCTCGTATCTCAAACATTTACGAATTTGCGGCTCACGAATTTCCTTTTTGAATGACCAAAGAAGTGGGCAATGATCAGAACAAGGAGAGACTAGATGTACCACAGTCGAGTCAGAATAGATATCCCGCCATGCATTATCCGCTAGTGCTCTGTCAAGCCGTACTTGCACATTATTAATTCCAGCACGCCTATTATCATATGTAAACGGAAGTCCTGAGAAGCCCAAATCCGAGAGACCACATAGCTGCAAACAGTCTCTGAAGGCTGCCATCTGAGACTCAACCCGTGGCACAGCCGAAAAGTGCTCATAGGACCATAAGCATTCATTGAAATCCCCAATTAGAGCCCACGGCAAAGAAGAAGTAGAGCATAGCATGGTTAAGGACGACCACATCCTATGTCTATTTTCTGAACGTGGCTCTCCATAAACAAATGTCGCATGGAACATGGGTTCATCTGGGTTAATTCGCATCCAAACATCAATATACCGACCAGTTGCATCCTTGATAATCATCTCCACGCTTTCATGCCAGAATAGAGCTAGACCCCCACTAAAACCGACCGGATTCACTCCAGTAAAACCTCTCAATCCTAGGCGTGATTTTAGCCGGCTCATACGATCACAACTTTGACGGGTTTCACTTAGGAAAATTACTTTAGGCTGGTGTGTTCGTTGAAGAACTCCCAGCTCCCGAACTGTCGCGGCGTTCCCAGCTCCACGACAGTTCAAACTTATGCAACTCATTGGACCCGGCGGTCGCCCTCAAGGGACGCCGCCGATCCAGCCGAAGTACTAGACACAGAGGAACCATCAGCGCGCTTGTGGCGCTTTTTACCTCCGTCCATCATGTTTTCAGGATCCTCATTAGCCGATTTGTTATCCAGTAACATAGGTGATGTATTGTTGACATTCTCGACTGGCATAGATTGTTCAAAAGTCAGGCGTTTCCGAGCAAGCGCCTCAGTATCCGACATCGTAGCATCGCCACTAGGAACAACACTAGTTTTATTTGGACTAGTTGCCGTGTCATCATGGTCCTTGTCCTTCTCTGGGTTGCGTTTCTCAGGATGATCCCTCCAGTCCACGAACGGTGCCATGCCCCGGCCACCATCACCAAAGCCACCTCTACCTCGACCTCCACGCCCCTCAGCACGACCAAAGGGGCCCATCAATGGTGCCTCACTTCTCTGGCTGCCACGGCCAAAACCACCACGGCCACGTCCAGGAGGATTTGCATAAATGCTATCAGAAAATTTAAGGTCCTTGTCCTCGAATAGTCCATTGCCGCACTCTTTGTAGTCATGTCCAATCTGACCACAAACATAACAGAACTGTCCAAGCTTCTCATATTTCACCGCAAACACCGATCTTTTGCAGCTTAGCACAACCGAGACATATTTAGTGAGCGCTCTGCATACATCATGTTTAACCCTGACTCTCCCCAGCAACCCTACTAACCAGTTGACGGACAAATTTTTCTTTTCTGTACCCCTCTGGGATCTTGTGCACCTGCAACCAGATTGGCATGAATTCAAGTTCTACTCCTTCCGGATCTGAGAGACCATCATACGGTGCTAAGATCACAGCCCACTCACGGAACAACCATGGTCCTCTCTCCATTACCTTCTCCCAATCGCCAAGGCAAAAGCATTGCAGTACAAACCGATTAGGACCCACTGCCCTAATCGTGATTTCCTTAGCCGAATTCCACGCAATTCTCATCTGTTGGAAGAAAGCCTCATGGCTAAAGTTCTTGTGACAATGAACCCTAGCAACTGCCATCCATCTCGTCCCCTCCAAGATCTCGGCCTCCTCTTCCTCAAGCACAAGATCATCAAATTCCTCCTCTCCAATGTCTAGCTGATCAAACAAGGTCTCAATCACCGGTGTAGGTTGGCCACCACCATGAGACGACGATGAAGCGGTGGCCAAAGGATCGGGGACAGTCTCCAGATTCTTTCCTTCCATGATCGAACCTCAATCAGAAGAGCACACCAATTAGATCGGGGCGCCAAAGTATCGTCTATCTCTGTCAATCTGGTCAAGCAGCCACGCTGCCCTTAAGCCAGGAACGAGAGGAGAGACGGGGGGAGCACGTACAGAAACCACACGCAGCGAGCGGATCCAGGATCTGTATCGGCAGCGGACGAGGACTCGCCGTCGGAATCGCCTCAACGATCGCCAGACGGGAGGACACAAACCCTAGGGGTACCGTGACAGAGTGAGCAGATGGCAACCCTATATGGCACAACTTTAGGTATACTCAGAGCATCTCTAGCACCCTTCAAACCGCAAACTATAAACGCGCGTTTACAGTTCGGGAAAAACGTAATTTACGGGAGAAAAAAATCTCTGCATACCAGACCTCGCAATAACAAGTGGTATAACCGCACATTCGGCGGTGTCTGGTTTGCACAAAACCGCACCAAACTTCAAACTGAACCGCAAATCAAGGTTTTGCATAGTTTCGAAGACATTTTACAAATATGTGACAATATGCAATGATTTTAAACAACCAAATTCATCATGCACGCGATCAGTAGTTTATCACATGGCATAACTATGAAGCAAAGCAAAAGAGAAGTCGACGTGGTGGATCGATGAAGGATCACCCAACGCTGCCACCACCACCACCGCTCGCCGAAGCATCGCCACCACTGCCACCACTTGCGGCCGCCTTTGCTGTTGCACCACCTCACCATTGTGGTAGTACTCAATGTTCTCATCATAATCGTCTCCGAGCGGCGCATTGTCCAGCTCGACGGACGCGTCGTTGAGCATGCTCATGAACACATCGGAGGAACAGTCTGGTTCGCCCTACCAACGACAATTTAATACCCAATCGACGGAAGAACAACGATGTGTCTCAAGAATCAAAATATTACCTTGGGGATCGTGGTTGAACATCTCGCAGGTGGTGGCGCCGTCGGTGGCTGGAGCGCTTGCCGCAGCTAGAGCCGCCAAAGAAGCCTTCTTGGGCGGTGTCTTTGTCGTTGGCTTCGCGCATGACTTGTCCTTGCTGGAGCTCTGATACGTCTCCAACAAATCTATAATTTCTGATGTTCCATGCTAGTTTTATGACAATACCTACATGTTTTGCTCACAGTTTATAATGACTTTATGCATTTTCCGGAACTAACCTATTAACAAGATGCCGAGGTGTCAGTTCCTGTTTTCTGCTGCTTTTGGTTCCAGAAAGGCTGTTCGGGCAATATTCTCGGAATTCGACGAAATAAAAGCCAAACATCTTATTTCACCGAGACGGACCAGAACACCGAAGGGGAGCCGGAGAGGAGGCCCAGGGCCTCCAGACCACAGGGCGGCGCGGCCTAGGAGGGGGGCGCGCCCAGGTGTGGTGTGGGCCCCCGTGCACCCCCTTGCGCCGCCTCTTCGCCTATAAAATCCTTCGTGACGTGAAAACCCTACACCAATTGACGAAACTCCGGAAAGACTCCAGGGGCACCGCCGCCATCGCGAAACTCCGTTTCGGGGGACAGAAGTCTCTGTTCCAGCACGCCGCCGGGACGGGGAATTGCCCCCGGAGTCATCTCCATCGACACCACCGCCATCTTCATCGCCGTTGCTGTCTCCCATGATGAGGAGGGAGTAGTTCTCCCCTAAGGCTGAGGGCTCTACCGGTAGCTATGTGGTTCATCTCTCTCTCCCATGGTGTGATCTTTCTGTGATCATGAGCTTTGTATCACTATTAATCTATGTGCTACTCTAGTGATGTTATTAAAGTAGTCTATTCCTCCTCCATGATGTAATGTTGACAGTGTGTGCATCATGTAGTACTTGGCGTAGGTTGTGATTGTAATCTCTTGTAGATTATGAAGTTAACTATTACTATGATAGTATTGATGCTATCTATTCCCCTTTCATAGCTATTGTTGACAATGTGTATGCTATGTTAGTACTCGGTCTAAATTGCAACGGTCTATTATGCACTCTAGAGGTTACTTTAATATGAACTCCGGATGTTGTGGAGCTTGTTTACTCCGGCTTGAGGGAGCTCTTGTAGCCCTACACAATGAATGGTGTTTGTTATCCAACAAGAGAGTGTTCGTAGCACAAGCGAGGAGAAATTATTTATTTATTATGTGATCAATGTTGAGAGTGTCCACTAGTGAAAGTAGGATTCCTAGGCCTTGTTTCCAAATACTGCAAACATCGCTTATTTATTGTTTTACTGCATCTTTACTTCCTGCAATATTTACTTCAGATCGCAAGTACCGTTTACCACCATCTATATCATCTGCGTTTTAATATCTCTTCGCCGAACTAGTGCACCTATACATATGACAAGTGTATTAGGTGTGTTGGGGACACAAGAGACTTCTTGTATCTTAATTGCAGGGTTGCTTGAGAGGAATATCTTTGACCTCTACCTCCCTGAGTTCGATAAACCTTGGGTGATTCACTTAAGGGAAACTTGTTGCTGTTCTACAAACCTCTGCTCTTGGAGGCCCAACACTATCTACAGGAATAGAAGCACACGTAGACATCAAGCTATTTTCTGGCGCCGTTGCCGGGGAGGTAAGGTAAAAGGTATTCACATCCTCCGACTACTAAGCTATTTCCTAGCACTGTTGCCGGTGTGTGAGTGCTCGAAGGTATCTCCTTTAGATTCTGCAATTATATCTTTTTGTTTCTTGTTTTTATTTTTCACTAGTTAGGCTTAATGGAAAACAAAAAAAAATAGAGATCTTTATGAACTTTATCTTGAATTAGGACATGATGTGTTTGAAGAGAAAATTAAAAAACCCATGGAACTTTGTTTGCAAAATAGTTGTAGCAATGTTATTAGCATGAACTCTTTGAACACTATTATTGCTAATGCTATGGAAGAATTTAAGCTTGGGGAAGCTGATTTTGAGGAGCATGATATTTTTAGTCCCCCAAGCATGGAGGAGAAAATTTACTTTGATGATACTTTACCTCCTATATATGATGATTACAATGATGAAAATGATATTTTCAGTCCATCTACTATTGAGGATAAAATTTATTATGATTATTCTATGCCCCCAATTTATGATGATTACAATGATGGTTGTGATAGTTTTACTCCCACTATTACTAATAAAATTGATTATGCTTATGTGGAGAGTAATGATACTTTTATGCATGTGGATAAGAATGCTTTATGTGATAGTTATATTGTTGAGTTTGTTCATGATGCCACTGGAAATTATTATGAGAGAGGAAAATATGGTTGTAGAAATTTTCATAGTACTAAAACACCTCTCTACATGCTGAAAATTTTGAAGTTACTCGTGTTTTATCTTTCTATGCTTGCCACTTTGTTCTTCATGAATTTATTTGTGTACAAGATTTCTATGCATAGGAAGTGGGTTAGGCTTAAATGTGTTTTGAATTTGCTTCTTGATGCTCTCTTTTGCTTCAACTCTTATTTCTTGCGAGAGCATCATTAAAATTACTGAGCCCATCTTAATGGCTATAAAGAAAGCACTTCTTGGGAGATAACCCATGTTTTATTTTGCTACTGTTTTATTGTGTCTTGGAAGTTGTTACTAATGTAGCAACCTCTCTTTATCATGTTTATTTCGTTTTTGTGCCAAGTAAAGTCTCTAATAGAAAGTTGATGCTAGATTTGGATTTCTGCACAGAAACAGATTTGCTGTCTGTCACGAATTCACGTCCTTCTCTCTGTAGAAGAATCAAAAAAATCAGCGAAAAATCATGCATGATCCTCAGATATGTACGCAACTTTCATTAGTTTTGAGTTTTTCCATCTGAGCAAGTTAAGTGCCTCAGAAAAATTCGTCTTTACGGACTGTTCTGTTTTGACAGATTCTGTCTTTTTATTTCGCATTGCCTCTTTTACTGTGTTGAGTGGATTTCTTTGTTCCATTAACTTTCAGTAGTCTTGGGTAATGTCCAGAAGTGTTAAGAATGATTGTTTCCTCTCTGAAAATGTGAATTTTTATTATGCACTAACCCTCTAATGAGTTTGCTTTAAGTTTGGTGTGGAGGAAGTTTTCAAGGGTCAAGAGAAGAGGATGATATAATATGATCAAGAAGAGTGAAAAGTCTAAGCTTGGGGATGCCCCGTGGTTCATCCCTGCATATTTCAAGAAGACTCAAGCATCTAAGCTTGGGGATTCCCAAGGCATCCCCTTCTTCATCGACAACTTATCAGGTCACTTCTAGTGAAACTATATTTTTATTCCGTCACATCTTATGTTCTTTACTTGGAGCGTCTGGGAGCTTTTATTTTTGTTTTTTTATTTTCATTCTCTGAATAAATCGGATCCTACCATGCTTGTGTGGGAGAGAGACACGCTCCGCTTTTTCATTTGAACACTGGTGTTCTTAGTTTTGCTTTAATGTTCATGGCGAAGTTGAAAGTCGCTTCGTTGATTGCTATTTGGTTGGAAATAGAAAATGCTTCATATGGTAATTGGTATATTGTCTTGAATAATTTGATACTTGGCAATTGTTTTGAGCTCTCCTAGATCATGTTTAAGCTCTTGCATCATGTAGTTTAAATCTATTAGTGGAGAACTACCGTAGAGCTTGTTGAAATTTGGTTTGCATGATTGGTCTCTCTAAGGTCTAGATATTTTCTGGTAAAAGTGTTTGAACAAGAAGGAAGACAGTGTAGAGTCTTATAATGCTTGCAATATGTTCTAGTGTAAGTTTTTGCTGTACCGGTTCATACTTGTGTTTGCTTCAAACAACCTTGCTAGCCAAAGCCTTGTACTGAGAGGAAATGCTTCTCGTGCATCCAAAAACCTTGAGCCAAAACCTATGCCATTTGTGTCCACCATACCTACCTACTATGTGGTATTTCTCTGTCATTCCAAAGTAAATTACTTGAGTGCTACCAAATTTCATTCCTTGTCTTTGCAATATATAGCTCATGGGAAAATAGCCTTAAAAACTATTGTGGTGATGAATATTTTGCTATGTATCTTAGTTCTTATAAGTTGCTTGTTGAGCGGTAACCATGTTTCTGGGGACGCCATCAACTTTTTTTACACCTTTGTTGAATATCATGTGAGTTGCTATGCATGTTCGTCTTGTCTGAAGTAAGGGAGATTTCTCATGATTAAATGGTTTGAGTATGCATATTGTTAGAGAAGAACATTGGGCCGCCAACCAAAGCCATGTATCATGGTGGAAGTTTCAGTTTGGACACTAATCCTTAGAATCTCTTATGAGAATATTATTTGTTGTTGAATGCTTTAAGCATTAAAAAGAGGAGTCCATTATCTGTTTTCTATGTTGTCCCGGTATGGATGTCCTTAGTTGAGATCTATCAAAAACGAGAAATCAAATGCGATTTATCTCCTTGGACCTTTGTACAGGCGGCATAGAGGTACCCCTTTGTGACACTTGGTTGAAACATATGTTATGCAATGATAATCCATGTAAATCCGAGCTAATTAGGACAATGTGCGAGCACTATTGGTATTCTATGCATGAGGCTTGCAACTTGTAGGAAGTTTATGCATAACACATATGAATTATTACTACCGTTGACAAAATTGTTTCCATGTTTTCAAAATAAAAAGCTCTAGCACATGAGTAATCCATGCTTCCCTCTGCGAAGGGCCTTTCTTTTACTTTATGTTGAGTCAGTTACCTACTTCTTTCTATCCTAGAAGCAAACACTTGTGTCAACTGTGTGCATTGATTCTTACATGTTTACTTATTGCACTTGTTATATTACTTTATGTTGACAATTATCCATGAGATATACATGTTACAAGTTGAAAGCAATTGCTGAAACTTAATCATCCTATGTGTTGCTTCGAAACCTTCTACTTTGAATCTATTGCTTTATGAGTTAGCTCTTATGCAAGTCTTTTTGATACTTGTCTTGAAAGTACTATTTATGAAAAGTTTTTGCTATATGATTCAGTTGTTTAGTCATTATCTTTTGTTAGCAATATATTGCTTCGAATCACTTCATTCATCTCATATGCTTTACAATAATGTTGATCAAGATTATGTTGGTAGCATGTCACTTCAGAAATTATTGTTTTTATCGTTTACCTACTCGAGGGCGAGTAGGAACTAAGCTTGGGGATGCTTGATACGTCTCCAACGTATCTATAATTTCTGATGTTCCATGCTAGTTTTATGACAATACCTACATGTTTTGCTCACACTTTATAATGACTTTATGCATTTCCGGAACTAACCTATTAACAAGATGCCGAGGTGCTAGTTCCTGTTTTCTGCTGCTTTTGGTTCCAGAAAGGCTGTTCGGGCAATATTCTCGGAATTCGACGAAACAAAAGCCAAACATCTTATTTCACCGAGACGGACCAAAACACCGAAGGGGAGCCGGAGAGAAGGCCCAGGGCCTCCAGACCACAGGGCGGCGCGGCCTAGGAGGGGGCGCGCCCAGGTGTGGTGTGGGCCCCCCAGACACCCCCTTGCGCCGCCTCTTCGCCTATAAAATCCTTCGTGACGTGAAAACCCTACACCAATTGACGAAACTCCAGAAAGACTCTAGGGGCGCCGCCGCCATCGCGAAACTCCGTTTCGGGGGACAGAAGTCTCTGTTCCGGCACGCCGCCGGGACGGGGAATTGCCCCCGGAGTCATCTCCATCGACACCACCGCCATCTTCATCGCCGTTGCTGTCTCCCATGATGAGGAGGGAGTAGTTCTCCCCCGATGTTGAGGGCTCTACCGGTAGCTATGTGGTTCATCTCTCTCTCCCATGGTGTGATCTTTATGTGATCATGAGCTTTGTATCACTATTAATCTATGTGCTACTCTAGTGATGTTATTAAAGTAGTCTATTCCTCCTCCATGATGTAATGTTGACGAGTGTGTGCATCATGTAGTACTTGGCGTAGGTTATGATTGTAATCTCTTGTAGATTATGAAGTTAACTATTACTATGATAGTATTGATGCGATCTATTCCCCCTTTCATAGCTATTGTTGACAGTGTATATGCTATGTTAGTACTCGGTCTAAATTGCAACGGTCTATTATGCACTCTAGAGGTTACTTTAATATGAACTCCGGATGTTGTGGAGCTTGTTTACTCCGGCTTGAGGGAGCTCTTGTAGCCCTACACAATGAATGATGTTTGTTATCCAACAAGAGAGTGTTCGTAGCACAAGTGAGGAGAAGTTATTTATTTATTATGTGATCAATGTTGAGAGTGTCCACTAGTGAAAGTATGATCCTTAGGCCTTGTTTCCAAATACTGCAAACATCGCTTATTTACTATTTTACTGCATCTTTACTTCCTGCAATATTTACTTCAGATCGCAAGTACCGTTTACCACCATCTATATCATCTGCGTTTTAATATCTCTTCGCCGAACTAGTGCACCTATACATCTGACAAGTGTATTAGGTGTGTTGGGGACACAAGAGACTTCTTGTATCTTAATTGCAGGGTTGCTTGAGAGGAATATCTTTGACCTCTACCTCCCTGAGTTCGATAAACCTTGGGTGATTCACTTAAGGAAAACTTGCTGCTGTTCTACAAACTTCTGCTCTTGGAGACCCAACACTGTCTACAGGAATAGAAGCACACGTAGACATCAAGCTCCGATGTTGATGACGTGGTTTCCTTGCCGGTTGCACTTGACCCCGCAGCTGCCGGAGGCGGTCATCGGGACGACCATGAGGTAGGCAGCAGCGGTCGTGGATCTAGGCAGCAAGCTCCGACGGGGTTGGACCGACCATCACAGGCCTAAGGGTTCCTTTGCGCCAAGGCCTTGCAGCGGTGAGGATCGACCTCCGTATCGGCCCTCGAACTCATTCTTGTACGGGTTAGGAGACCTCGTTTACCGACCCTCTCAAACTTATATGATTTGGCGAATTTGAAGGGTCCGTTCTAACTCTTTCTTTCCGGCCAAAACCATATGTGGGCGAAATTTTAACAGTTTGACGGAGAGAACATCGGAGGAGTGGGGCTGGGCGCCATTTTACTCGAAATTATTTATGTAACTACGTGCATATAATTTCTTTTGGATTTTTTTAAACTTTGGAGCGTATGGAAATAAACACAGATATGAAGATAAATATAAAACTTTTTTATGCACTGAAGATAAAACACGTGTGAATATACGTGACGCTCATCAATTGTTCAGTTCAGCAGCCGTCGTCTTCCTCGTCGTCGGCCGCGCTCTCGAGATTTCGTGGCTGATGCGGCCGTGAGTTCCCTCCCCCGATGGCCGCGCAGTCGCCCAGCTCCTCGCCGCAAGGTCAGATTCTTAACCCGCCGAGCTGAATCCTCGGTGCTCCCCGTGTAATTTCTTAGGCCAAATCGACGCTTTCCTCACCGCGCCTCGCTGATTAGCTAGCGCCTTGGTTGGGGTTTTCGTGGGGAATTGCAGTAGATGCGAAGTTCTCTGTCACTATAACCGCGGAAGTAGATGCTGCCGTTGCGCTCTCGTTAGGGCCTTGAATTCGTCGCCTTGGATGCTTGAGTAGCGCCTCGAATTCGTCAAATCGAGGGTTTCCGATTTCTTGGGGTTATCTTCTTGGAGCTACAGTGCTACTTGGTTTCGTTAGTCTGGCTCCCGTGAACTAATTTGGGGCATGTTGTGACATAAAGCTGTGAACTGATGCTCTACCTAGATTCAGGCAAGGCAAGAACTTTGAGAGCCTGGACATTTAGAGGTTTAAAGCAGTATATGGAATTGTAATCAACGTTCTCTTTTCACCCATTGTTTTCTGCGGGGTGTAGGTGGTCGATTCCAGCTCAATTCTCTTTCAAAGTTTGTGACCAACTTTGTGAAAATGGAACCGATGTTGAATGGTTCATTTGGCCAGACTTCTATTGTTCTTCGAATGAAATTATGCATATTTTCATTTCCTGATGGTGCAGATGGTTCTGGCGCGGGCGGGTCCTCCGACAATCTTGTATTTCAAGCCCCACAGGCAGTACGGGAGGATTACATACAGAATGCTGTCAAGTTTCTCGCGCATCCAAAGGTGAAGGGTTCTCCAGTATCTTACAGGTACTCTTTCTTGGAAAAGAAGGGCCTCACGAAGGACGAAATTGAGGAGGCCTTTCGTCGTGTTCCCGTAAGTTCCTGTTTTTCAGGCTATCTCTACATGGATGTTTAATCCAAATGATAAGAGAATCAAGTGTTACTGAAGTACCTTGATGTCTTGTAGGATCCACAGCCAAACAGTACAGAAGCTGCAGCTGTTGGTTCGCAACAAGGTATGTTACAATAAATCTCACATATTGAATAGTTGAGCTAATGAAATAATGGCTTACACTTATATCATTGCATTACACTGTTAACTCTTTCGAAACAATAAACGGCGTTCTCTTTGCAGCTATATCCATCGGATACACATTTTGTTATTTCTAACATTTACTATGAGTCTAAGATAGCTCCTGTATATATTACTGATTGATGATGATACATCTTTTGTCCTTTTAATTCCCATATATATCTTGCTAATTTCCAAATATGTAACAATATAATAATGGTAATAATATGATCTTGCGCACTTAGATTGGGGCTGTAAGAATATTTTCCTGGCATGACAGTTAATACCTGTGCTTCAAAGTTTGGCCTGAAATCTTACATCATACTATTTGAATGCTAAAAGAAAGCCTTGTTTTCTTTGCTTCCAGCAAGTAACCCAAATCAATCTGCTGGGGCGCAACCTTACACATCAGTTCAATCACCACTAGCAACTACTGGCTCTGTCAGCACTGGTCATATCGTCCCACAAACGCAGACACAATTTAGCTGGTTCCATACACTACTAGGGGCTGGTATTTTTCTTGGATTTGGAGCTAGTTCTGTTGTCATCATCAAGGTATATTGTGTTTTCTACAAATTGTGATTTTGTGGAATACATGAGGAAGTAACTTTGTTTGCGTGTGTACTTTGACAGAATGTGTTCCTTCCTAGGCTAAAATCTTGGACCTGTAGAGTTGTTTCTGAAGGAGATGAAAATGCGGACAATGAACTGAAATCCAAGCTTTATGATGAAATTAAAAAGTCTATGGAAACTTCCTCATCAGCCTTTTCTGCTATTGCCAAAACAAACCAAGAATTGCTGGCTTCAAAGGACGAAGGTTCAGAACATCCCTTAATAAGTTAGCATATTCTTGCACTAGGATAATAACCATTTTATATCCAAATATATTTTGCTAATGCTTTTTTTTTGTTGACAGATAAGAAGATACTTGTCAAGTTAACAGAAGCATTGGATTCTCAGGCAGAGGTGTTGAAATCCTTGAGTGAGACCTTAAATCAGACAAGGGAGAATCGGTTTTCGCAGTACAATATGTTGGAAGAGCATGTTCAACCTGGACCATGGAATGGTTAGAAATCAGTGTTTATGTATTGTACTTATATTTTATATGCACAGGGCCAACCTGTACTAGATTTGTGGGGTTTAGGGTTCAAAACAAGGTTTTTAATCTCTACTGGCAATACTGTAAGTCTGACCATATTGCTATTATTTTGTATGCACAGGTCCAACCACCAATTCATGGAGAGCTTCCCAGGTATGAGTCGTAGTTATCTCTCCCTTTCACCAATAATTACAAAGGTTTGCCGTCCTTGTGTCTCGTCATTGTTTCCTTTTTGTCAATACCTACGAAGGTTTGCTGTCCTTATGCCTTACTCATTGTTTCTCTTGTAGCAAACCAATATGTACACCACGACTCCAAATGGTGATTTTGACTCGGGTAAGGATTGAGGAACTATCGTGAGCTAGCATTTCTATATCTTGTGTCTTATACTTGTTCATTCCTGGGTTATGCTTCAACAGGAAGGCAGTCGTTCATGCCATTACCTGCAGAACCTACATCAGGATCATTTCCAAGATCTTATGTTGAGGTGAGCTATTTCACCATCCTGTACATCACCAAAACTAGAGGTACTAGAATCACACTTAAATTAAATGTTGTGTCCTTGCAGCAGCGGGTTCCGAGGTCTGGGTATGGCTTCCAGCCCCAGATGGGCAATGACAGATCAAACTATGGTTCTCCTCCGTACTACTCTGGGGGCAGCAATCCAGTTGAAGCTCCAGCACCAGTAGCAGCACCTACACCAGTACCGACACCTGTTGTAGAGGAAAGCCCCTTCCAGCGTCGCTGGGTTCCCCCGCAGCCACCGGGCGTCGCCATGCCGGAGGCCGCGGCCGCCATTCGGCAGCCAAGGTCCCTTCCAAGACAAGAGTCACAGCCAGAGGCTGGTGCTGCCGATGCTTCGAGACCATCTGCCTCCACAGGCAGTGAGCAGATGGACAGTGGAACGTCTGGTGCTGCGGATGTCGGGTCGCCAAGTAGCAGTGCTCCTGCTGCTGGAACCATGGACGGAGTGACTAATGGTGTGAACGGTGAAGGGACCGGAGCCGCTTAATCTGGACGCGGAACTGTATACTCTAGTTGTAATCAGCAGCACGTGTATAGGAAAAAATGTGATTGTGATTATGAGCTATATTTGTATCTTTGTTTTCACTTTGTACTTGTATCTGAAATTCTGCCTCAAAAAACTTATTTCTGAAATTCAGAATAACGGCGAAGATTCCAATAAAACAGTTGTTTCTGATAGCAATGTTCACTGATAATACGAGTGATAAAACGAGCATAGCTTCTTCTGTGATCTTTCTCTAACCTTTAACGATTCTGGTTTCTCTTTTGCTTGGTCCTCTCCGTCAATGGCACTAGTCTATTATTTGGGTCACATCACAGAGCCTGATCAATATCATCTTCTGGGTCTATTTATACCGTGGAGGGAAGTAGAATCTGCTAAGCATTGCCAATTTCAGAATGCTCATCATTGCCAATTTTTTCTCGTTAGCTCGAGCTTTAAAGGGAATCTTGGTGCGTACAACTTTCACCTGTGTGAATAATACCTGCCCCCTTATATATAGCACCCCAACTTGACCGGACTAGATATCATGTTACGTTATTTCATATTATTTTAGCTTTTCAGTAGCACTTAGATTATAGTACATCACGTATATGTGCAATCACGTAAACAACAAGGAAGATATACACGATAGAAGAACCGAAGAGTTGGAAAACAGTGGGAACAAGAGGCATCAGGAACATGGAAAGAGCTGGTTTTGGTACATATGCTTGAACAATTTTGGGCAGACGTAGTGGCTCTTTCTCATAAAGAGACTTAGAGACATACGTGTGGAAACTGATGGACTAAGATGGTACGTGAGACGTAGCCGTGCCTACCCAAGCCCGCCACATCTGGTACTTAGCGTTGCATCTTTTTGGGAACTAGGTTGTGTCGAGGCGTAGGCCTGGGCACGAGTACTAGACCAAATGGGCAATGACAGACTAAACCCTGCCATTACGCCGAAAACTCCCTAGTACGCCCGAGCTTGAGTGGTCTGGATATCCACATGGCATCAGGCCGTTGGCTTGTTAACCCGACGTCATATTCCTGGCTGTATACGATGCAGTAAATCTACTGTTGAATACACCCAGCTCGGGGAGCCAACCACCTCCACCGTAGGAAACATGCAAATGCGAACCAAAAAGAGAACAGTTCCACGCGGTAGGCCTTGATCATGTGCGCGGTTTGGCAGATTCGGTCTGCTAGAGGTGAGGCCTGAGATGAACAGGATGGACCTCACATCTTGTACCAGCCATGGCTATATTTATCCAGCTCCATATCCAACTCCACTCCATATAAAGTTCTCAAAGAGTTGCAGGATTCAAGAGGAAAGCAGCACAAACATAGGTATCACAATGGTTCTTCATTCCTTCATGGCATTACAAAAACAGGCACACGACATGAATAGTCACACGCCACGAACTCATTCGGCACACGACATGAACATGCACACGACACGAACTCATTTGGGAACTCATGCGGCACACGACATGAACATGCACACGACACGAACTCAATCGGCGAACTCATGCGGCACACGACATGAACAAGCACACGACACGAACTCATTCGGCAACAACACATCAACAGTCCGTACGATTCAACACCTGCAGTTTCACATTTAGATGGAGGTTCATTTCAAGTTGTAGCAAACCTCCAAACCTGAAAAGATCAAGAAGATTCAGTAGCAGGACATCTTCACCACATCTGATGCTTGTGCATTACTAACAATGATCAAGAAAATATTCAGTAGTACCATTGAACTAGATGGACAGGACATGGTTCAGTTCAGATAGGGTCCGAGACATGGTTCAGTTCAAATAGGGACTGAGACATGCACAAATAGCAATCTATCAACTTGTAAAATTCATGGTTCATGTTACAGGCTCAACATAGAAAGCAGAACAAGAGCTGCAGCCGGCATTAGGTATTGTTAACCAAACTATAAGAGATCTTCAGTCATTGTCTTGAAGTTTTCCGAAAACACAGGTAAATAACCAACCACTGCAGTGCTAGACAAATAGACCTGCAGCTAGACCAAGCAAAGCCAAAAATCTGTAGGAAATAGAGCAGTAGAAAGGAGTAACAAATAATCTGGCATCTACGGTTGACATAAATAAGTCAAGTAAATAACGAGGTACAGTACATGTCAAGCCTTGGCATCTTCCTAAAAAATATATGACGAATTTCAACAATTAGCCCTGAAACAATACAACTGAAGTAGCAGCGCAAACTTGATACAGAGAATATGACATCCTATAAGTACCCAAAATATTCTAATAATGTACTTAAATAACAGATTTTGTTAGCACTATTTCTGATAATTTCCTCTCAAAAGTGCACCTAAGAAACAAGATCGAAACAAGACAATGTAACTGTAACCAGTTTCTATGTCACAGACCATGTACGAAAGAACTCCCAACTAAAATTCTGTGTCACAGACCATGATCCAGAATTCCAGATCAACCCCATAAGCATAGCTCAACTAGCTCTATTCACATAAAGGAATACTTGTCAGCAGGGGAGACCCGGAGATTGACCTGTGGAGTGCGAAACTGCTTCCTTGTGGGACGATGGGAAGATGGCGTGGTCCGTTTGCCCTTGCCGTCGCTGCCTCGCCGCGCCGAAGCGGCGGGAGTGGACGACGTCGAAGGGGAGGACGAAGCAGTCGACGGAGGCCGGAGGATGTTTTGGTGATGGGCGTCGTACCAAGCCCTCGTCTTCTCGTCCATCTTGCCGTCGTTGCCGCCGATCGGGAACGCCAGGTCGGTGTTTCTGTTGTTCGCTGCGGAGGTTGTCTTCAGCAAGACGATCCGGATGCCTTGGTTGGCGAGTATCTCCTTCTACCGAACGCCAACTTGACCCGCTGCCAATACGTCTCATAGTTTTGATTGGCGCCGGTAATGATGTTCATGGAAACGGTCTTCCAAGTTTCGGTGAGGCACTCCTCTTCTCCGCCCGTCCATTTAATCCACGGCTCGTTCGGCGGCGAGTTCTTCTTCCTTTTCTTCCTCCCCTTCGACGTCACTGTGGGCTCAGGCGCGTCCTCCTCCTCGTCGAGGTTGGCCTGCTCCTCTTCTTCTTCGTCGACGTCTTGGGTGCCGTCTCCAAACCCGTCGTTCTGATCGTCGACGGCACCCCGCGACGTGACGGCTCCCGTCGCCCTTGCCTCCACTTGTGTGAAGAAACCTAGGCTCGACGCGGCGGCCACGGAGCCTGACGTGATTGATACGCGCGAAGCACACGTCCGTTGGGAACCCCAAGTGGAAGGTATGATGCGTATAGAAGCAAGTTTCCCTCAGTATGAAACCAAGGTTATCGAACCAGTAGGAGCCAAGAAGCACGTGAAGGTTGTTGGTGGAGGAGTGTAGTGCGACGCAACACCAGTGAAACCGGCGCCAACATGGAACCTGCACAACACAATCAAGATACTTTGCCCCAACGTAACAGTGAGGTTGTCAATCTCACCGGCTTGCTGAAAACAAAGGATTAAACGTATCGAGTGGAAGATGGTGTTTGTTTGCAAAGAACAGTAAGAACAATAATTGCAGTAGAATGTATTCAGATGTAAAAAAATGGACCGGGGTTCACAGTTCACTAGTGGTGTCTCTCCAATAAGATAACTAACATGCTGGGTGAACAAATTACAGGTGGGCAATTGACAAATAAAGATTCAATACATATCAATGATGATTACTATGAGATTTAATCAGGGCATTACGACAAAGTACATAGACCGCTATCCAACATGCATCTATGCCTAAATAATCCACCTTCGGGTTAGCATCCGCACCCCTCCAAAGCATTAAGTTGTAAACAACGAGATAATTGCATTAAGTATGGTGCGTAATGTAATCAACACAAATATCCTTAGAAAAAGCATCGATGTTTTATCCCTAGTAGCAACAAGCACATCCACAACCTTAGAACTTTCTCGTCACCGTCCCGTACTAAATGGAGGCATGAACCCACTATCGAGCATAAATACTCCCTCTTGAAGTCACAAGTATCAACTTGGCCAGAGCCTCTACTAGCAACGGAGAGCATGCAAGAACATAAACAACACATATATGATAGATTGATAATCAACTTGACATAGTATTCTAGATTCATCGGATCCCACGAAACACAACATGTAGCATTACAAATAGATGATCTTGATCATGTTAGGCAGCTCACAAGATCTAAACAATGATAGCACAAGCGGAGAAGACAACCATCTAGCTACTGCTATGGACCCATAGTCCAAGGATGAACTACTCACACATCAATCCGGAGGCGGGCATGATGATGTAGAGCCCCTCCGGTGATGATTCCCCTCTCCGGCAGGGTGCCGGAGGCGATCTCCTGAATCCCCCGAGAAGGGATTGGCGGCGGCGGCGTCTCTGGAAGGTTTTCCGTATCGTGGCTCTCGGTACAGAGGGTTTCGCGACGAAGGCTTTAAGTAGGCTGAAGGGCGGAGTCGGAGGGGTCACGGGGGCCCCACATGCTAGGGCCGCGTGGGCCCCCCTCAGGCCGCGCCGCCCTAGTGTGGCGGCGCCCCGTGGCCCCACTTCCTTTCCCCCTCGGTCTTCTGGAAGCTTCGTGTAAAAATAGGACCCTGGGCGTTGATTTCATCCAATTCCGAGAATATTTGCTTTGTAGGATTTCTGAAACCAAAAACAGCAGAAAACAGCAACTGGCGCTTCGGCATCTTGTTAATAGGTTAGTGCCGGAAAATGTATAATAATGATGTAAAGTATGTATAAAACATTCAAGTATTGTCATAAAAGTAGCATGGAACATAAGAAATTATAGATACGTTTGAGATGTATCAAGCATCCCCAAGCTTAGTTCCTACTCGCCCTCGAGTAGGTAAACGATAACACAAATAATTTCTGAAATGACATGCTACCAACATAACCTTGATCAACATTATTGTAAAGCATATGAGATGAATGGAGTGATCTGAAGCAAAAGATTGCTAACAAAAGATAATGACTAAACAAATGAATCATATAGCAAAACTTTTCATGAATAGTACTTTCAAGACAAGCATCAACAAGACTTGCATAAGAGCTAACTCATAAGCAATAAATTCTTAGTAGAATGCATTGAAGCAACACAAAGGATGATTAAGTTTCAGCAATTGCTTTCAACTTGTAACATGTATATCTCATGGATATTTGTCAACATAGAGTAATATAACAAGTGCAATAAGTAAACATGTAAGAATCAATGCACACAGTTAACACAAGTGTTTGCTTCTAAGATAGAAGAAGTAGGTAGACTGACTCAACATAAAGTAAAAGAATGGCCCTTCGCAGAGGGAAGCATGGATTACTATTTTTGTGCTAGAGCTTTTATTTTGAAAACATAGAAACAATTTTGTCAACGGTAGTAATAATTCATATGTGCTATGCATAATACTTCCTATAAGTTGCAAGTCTCATGCATAGAGTACTAATAGTGCTCGCACCTTGTCCTAATCAGCTCGGATAACACGGATTATCATTGCATGACATATGTTTCAACCAAGTGTCACAAAGGGATATCTCTATGCCGCCTGTACAAAGGTCTAAGGAGAAAGCACGCATTGGATTTCTCGCTTTTGATTATTCTCAACTTAGACATCCATATCGGGACAACATAGACAACAGATAATGGACTCTTCTTTTAATGCTTAAGCATTCAACAACAGATAATATTCTCATAAGAGATTGAGGTTGTATGTCCAAATTGAAACTTCCACCATGATACATGGCTTTAGTTAGCGGCCCAATGTTCTTCTCCAACAATATGCATACTCAAACCATTTGATCATAAAATCGCACTTACTTCAGACAAGACGAACATGCATAGAATCTCACATGATATCCAACAAAGGTAAAAAGTTGATGGCGTCCCCAGAAACATGGTTACCGCTTAACAAGCAACTTATAAGAACTAAGACACATAACTACATATTCATCACCACAATAATTTTTAAGCTATTTTTCCCATGAGCTATATATTGCAAAGATAAAGGAATAAAATTTTAAAGGTAGCACTCAAGTAATTTACTTTGGAATGGCAGAAAAATACCACATAGTAGGTAGATATGGTGGACACAAATGGCATGGGTTTTGGCTCAAGGTGTTTGGATGCACGAGAAGCATTTCCTCTCAGTACAAGGTTTGGGCTAGCAAGGTTGTTTGAAGCGAACACAAGTATGAACAGGTACAACAAAACTTACACAAGAACATATTGCAAGCATTATAAGAATCTACACTGTCTTCCTTGTTGTTCAAACACTTTACCAGAAAATATCTAGACTTAGAGAGACCAATTATGCAAACCAAATTTTAACAAGCTCTACGGTAGTTCTCCGTTAATAGATTAAACTACATGATGCAAGAGCTTAAACATGATCTATGAGAGATCAAAACAATTGTCCAGTTATTCCAAACCATATGCAGCATTTTTTGATTCCAACCAAATAGCAATTTAACGAAGCAATTCCAGCCTTCGCCATGAACATTAAAGCACAACTAAGAACACAAGTGTTCCATATGAAAAAGCGGAGCGTAATATCTCCAATATAAGGATGGTGGGATCCAACTTTATTCAAACCAAAACAAAAACAAAAGCAAATAGACGCTCCAAGTAAAGAACATAAGATGTGACGGAATAAAAATATAGTTTCACTAGAAGTGACCTGATAAGTTGTCGATGAAGAAGGGGATGCCTTGGGTATCCCCAAGCTTAGATGCTTGAGTCTTCTTAAAATATGCAGGGATGAACCACCGGGGCATCCCCAAGCTTAGACCTTTCACTCTTCTTGATCATAGTATATCATCCTCTTCTCTTGACCCTTGAAAACTTCCTCCACACCAAACTTCAAGAAACTCATTAGAGGGTTAGTGCATAATCAAAAATTCACATATTCAGAGGTGACATAATCATTCTTAACACTTCTGGACATTGCACAAAGCTTCTGATAGTTAATGGAACAAAGAAACTCATTCAACATAGCAAAAGCGGCAATGCGAAATAAAAGGCAGAATCTGTCAAAACAGAACAGTCCGTAAAGATGAATTTTGCAGGGGCACTTAACTTGCTCAAACGGAAAAACTCAAAACTAATGAAAGTTGCGTACATATCTGAGGATCACGCACGTAAATTTGCAGATTTTTTTGATTTTTTTACAGAGAGTTCTGCGCGAATTCGTGACAGACGGCAATGCTGTTTCTGCGCAGCAATCCAAATCTAGCATCAACTTTATCATAGAGACTTTACTTGGCACAAAAACATGATAAGGAGAGGTTGCTACAGTAGTAAACAACTTCCAAGACTCAACAATACAGTAAATAAAATGAAACATGGGTTATTTCCCAAGAAGTGCTTTTCTTTAACGCCTTTCAGCTAGGCGCAGAAAGTGCAAATCAAGTATTATCTAGAGAAGAAGCATCAACATCATAATTTTTCTTACAAGCACAACTTGTTGCAGAGGGTACCTTAGATGCTCCATTATCTAACTTTTCTATGGTGGTGCTAGGGGTTTTATCAATTTTAGGCCTATAATAATTGTTTGGCTTAGGCACCTTAGAGACATACATGAATTTTTGCTCTTTACCCACATAAGCTTTCTCCTTAAACTTAAGAGAAGAAAAAGTTGAACTCAAGGTTCCAATAGCTTTTCCAAGTTCACAAATCCTATTGGTTTGATTATCATGGACAACACAAGTTTCTAGGACACCAATTCTTTCATCAATTCTTCCTAGGGATTTATCAAATTTATCAGTATTATCAAGTAGCATTCCCAATTTAGTTTCAATACTTGGAAATTTTTTCTCTATGGCTTCCAACTTTTTCATGACATCCTCAAGAGAGATTTCAATTTTAACTTCATTAATTAACAGGTGGTATTCCAACTAGACTCTCAATGATGCAACTAGCCTCTAAAGCGGGAGTACCTAGGAAATTACCTCCCGAAAGAATATCAAGAACATACCTATTCCAGCTAGATAGGCCAACATAAAAGTTCCTAAGAAGGATAATAGTGGAGTGTTTCTTAATGCACCTATGATGAGCATTACTAATTCTGTACCAAGCATCTTTAAAACTTTCTCCACCTTGTTGCTTAAAAGAACGAACTTCAACTTCAGGATTACTCATTTTAGCAGTAATAAAAGTAAACTAAGCAAATAGAATAAAATAAAGTAAAGACAAGTAACTAATTTTTTTGTGTTTTTGATATAGAGCTAGTAAATAAGACAGAAAGTAAAGTAACTAATTTTTTTGTGTTTTTAATATGAAGCAAACAAGACAGTAAATAAAATAAAGTAAAGCAAGACAAAAACAAAGTAAAGAGATTGGATGTGGAGACTCCCCTTGCAGCGTGTCTTGATCTCCCCGGCAACGGCGCCATAAATTTAGCTTGATACGCGCGAAGCACACGTCCGTTGGGAACCCCAAGTGGAAGGTATGATGCGTATAGAAGCAAGTTTCCCTCAGTATGAAACCAAGGTTATCGAACCAGTAGGAGCCAAGAAGCACGTGAAAGTTGTTAGTGGAGGAGTGTAGTGCGGCGCAACACCAGTCAAACCGACGCCAACGTGGAACCTGCACAACACAATCAAGATACTTTGCCCCAACGTAACAGTGAGGTTGTCAATCTCACCGGCTTGCTGAAAACAAAGGATTAAACGTATCGAGTGGAAGATGGTGTTTGTTTGCAAAGAAAAGTAAAAAACAAAAATTGCAGTAGAATGTATTCAGATGTAAAAAAATGGACCGGGGTCCACAGTTCACTAGTGGTGTCTCTCCAATAAGATAACTAACATGCTGGGTGAACAAATTACAGGTGGGAAATTGACAAATCAAGATTCAATACATATCAATGATGATTACTATGAGATTTAATCAGGGCATTACGACAAAGTACATAGACCGCTATCCAGCATACATCTATGCCTAAATAATCCACCTTCGGGTTAGCATCCGGACCCCCTCCAGTATTAAGTTGTAAACAACAGATATTGCATTAAGTATGGTGCGTAATGTAATCAACACAAATATCCTTAGACAAAGCATCGATGTTTTATCCCTAGTAGCAACAACGACATCCACAACCTTAGAACTTTCTCGTCACTGTCCTGCATTAAATGGAGGCATGAACCCACTATCGAGCATAAATACTCCCTCTTGGAGTCACAAGTATCAACTTGGCCAGAGCCTCTACTAGCAACGGAGAGCATGCAAGAACATAAACAACACATATAATATAGATTGATAATCAACTTGACATAGTATTCTAGATTCATCGGATCCCACCAAACACAACATGTAGCATTACAAATAGATGATCTTGATCATGTTAGGCAGCTCACAAGATCTAAACAATGATAGCACAAGCGGAGAAGGCAACCATCTAGCTACTGCTATGGACCCATAGTCGAAGGATGAACTACTCACACATCAATCCGGAGGCGGGCATGATGATGTAGAGCCCCTCCGGTGATGATTCCCCTCTCCGGCAGGGTGCCGGAGGCGATCTCCTGAATCCCCCGAGATGGGATTGGCGGCGGCGGCGTCTCTGGAAGGTTTTTCGTATCGTGGCTCTCGGTACAGAGGGTTTCGCGACGAAGGCTTTAAGTAGGCGGAAGGGCGGAGTCGGAGGGGTCACGGGGGCCCCCCTCAGGCCGCGCCGCCCTAGTGTGGCGGCGCCCCGTGGCCCCACTTCCTTTCCCCCTCGGTCTTCTGGAAGCTTCGTGTAAAAATAGGACCCTGGGCGTTGATTTCGTCCAATTCCGAGAATATTTCCTTTGTAGGATTTCTGAAACCAAAAACAGCAGAAAACAACGAATCGGCGCTTCGGCATCTTGTTAATAGGTTAGTGCCGGAAAATGTATAATAATGATGTAAAGTATGTATAAAACATTCAGGTATTGTCATAAAAGTAGCATGGAACATAAGAAATTATAGATACGTTTGAGACGTATCAGTGATCATCTCGTGCATCACGCCGTCATTCGGCGGCGGCATCCCGGGGTTGGAGAAGGAGAGCGTCCCTCGGTGCAGGGCAGGCGAGATGCCCTCGTGCATCGCACCGTCGTACTCCGGCAGCGACGACGTAAACCTCAACATGCCAGCGACGTAGCTGTCGTGGAACATGGCCGGTGACGCCGGCGAGAAGGTGGAAGCAGAGCCGATCGTACCTTGGGTTGGCCATGGACCGAGGAATTGGCCGACGCGCGGCTGGTCCATGTTCATGAACATGAAGACCAGCCTCGCCTGTTCGTCCGCCGCCGTCGTCCTCTTCGCCGCGAGCTTTTTCTCCCTCTCCGCCCTGCCGCGAGTTTCGGTCTACCGCCGCTACACATTCACCACCCACCTTGCGTTTGTCCAACCCAGCGGCCTCTCTTTTAGGGCCCGTGGTTTCCTCGCGTTAGGCGCGCCATCGTCGGCGATCTTGTTCGGCGGCATGGTGGTGGAAGGGAAGAGGAGTAGCTGCAACAGTGTGGGATGGCGATAGCTCCTCCGAAATTCGGCGGGGAAAATGGGTATATGCGGTGCATTATGGAGGAAAAACGAAATAAATGGAGGGAACTACCCTTTATGTGGCCGACACCACTGGCCTGCTCAACGTTTCGCGCGTTTTTGTTTCGTCCGAAGTCCCCGACCGCGCCTCGGGAGGCCGGGGATGGACTGGGCTCTCCGGATGGATTAACGGCCTATTCCGGGGGAAAACGAGAAACCGGGGGGGGGGGGGGCTGGGCTGAGTAACGCCGTCTGGATGAAAAAAAGGGCTACCGGGGGCCTCGTCGGGGAGACGGCTGGAGATGCTCTTACATCCATCCGGCGCTAAATTGCGCCGAATTTCGGTCTGAGGAGCCCCAACGAGTGGAGATGCTCTAAGCCATGGTGCTTTCTTGATTGTTTTGGAGCGGGCGGATGTGGATTGATAGGAGGGGAAACGAGATGTCTTTCTCACCTCGGCTCCAGATCTTCGAAGAAGACGGCGGCAATCCGCGCCCACTGACCACCTCGCCGAGACCCTCTTCCCTCGCGGCACCTGGCGGCTTCTTCGCCAAAAAAGTACCTAATACAATCACTGCACCACCCGGGGCGGTTGCTTGATGCGCGTAGATGTACACGTCCGTTGGGAACCCCAAGAGGAAGGTATGATGCGCACAGCAGCAAGTTTTCCCTCAGAAAGAAACCGAGGTTATCGAACCAGTAGGAGCCAAGAAGCACGTGAAGTTTGTTGGTGGAGGAATGTAGTGCGGCGCAACACCAGTGAAACCGGCACCAACGTGGAACCTGCACAACACAATCAAAGTACTTTGCCCCAACGTAACAGTGAGGTTGTCAATCTCACCGGCTTGTTGAAAACAAAGGATTAAGCGTATCGAGTGGAAGATGGTGTTTGTTTGCAAAGAACAGTAAAAACAATGATTGCAGTCGAATGTATTCAGATGTAAAAGAATGGACCGGGGTCCACAGTTCACTAGTGGTGTCTCTCCAATAAGATAACTAACATGTTGGGTGAACAAATTACAGGTGGACAATTGACAAATCAAGATTCAATACATATCAACGATGATTACTATGTGATTTAATTAGGGCATTACGACAAAATAAATAGACCGCTATCCAGCATGCATCTATGCCTAAATAATCCACCTTCAGGTTATCATCCGAACCCCCTCCAGTATTAAGTTGTAAACAACAGATAATTGCATTAAGTATGGTGCGTAATGTAATCAACACAAATATCCTTAGACAAAGCATCAATGTTTTATCCATAGTAGCAACAGCACATCCACAACCTTAGAACTTTGTGTCACTGTCCCAGATTCAATGGAGGCATGAACCCACTATCGAGCATAATTACTCCCTCTTGGAGTTACAAGTATCAACTTGGCCAGAGCCTCTACTAGCAATGGAGAGCATGCAAGAACATAAACAACACATATATGATAGATTGATAATCAACTTAACATAGTATTCTAGATTCATCGGATCCCACCAAACACAACATGTAGCATTACAAATAGATGATCTTGATCATGTTAGGCAGCTCACAAGATCTATAACAATGATAGCACAAGCGGAGAAGACAACCATCTAGCTACCGCTATGGACCCATAGTCCAAGGATGAACTACTCACGCATCAATCCGGAGGCGGGCATGATGATGTAGAGCCCCTCCGGTGATGATTCCCCTCTCCGGCAGGGTGCCGGAGGCGATCTCCTGAATCCCCCGAGATGGGATTGGCGGCGGCGGCGTCTCTGGAAGGTTTTCCGTATCGTGGCTCTCGGTACAGGGGTATTCGCAACGAAGGCTTTAAGTAGGCGGAAGGGCAACGCAGGGGGCCACACAAGGGCCCCACACGCTAGGGCTGCGCGGCCAGGGCCTGGGCCGTGCCGCCCTAGTGTGTCGGCGCCTCGTGGCCCCACTTCCTTTCCCCCTCGGTCTTCTGGAAGCTTCGTGTAAAAATAGAACCCTGGGCGTTGATTTTGTCCAATTCCGAGAATATTTCCTTACTAGGATTTCTGAAACCAAAAACAGCAGAAAACAGCAACTGGCGCTTCGGCATCTTGTTAATAGGTTAGTGCCGGAAAATGTATAATAATGCTGTAAAGTATGTATAAAACATTCAAGTATTGTCATAAAAGTAGCATGGAACATAAGAAATTATAGATACGTTTGAGACGAATCAAGCATCCCCAAGCTAAGTTCCTACTCGTCCTCGAGTAGGTAAACGATAACACAAATAATTTCTAAAGTGACATGCTACCAACATAATCTTGATCAACATTATTGTAAAGCATATGAGATGAATGGAGTGACCTGAACAAAAGATTGCTAACAAAGATAATGACTAAACAAATGAATCATATAGCAAAAAAATTCATGAATAGTACTTTCAAGACAAGTATCAACAAGACTTGCATAAGAGCTAACTCATAAGCAATAAATTCTTAGTAGAATGCATTGAAACAACACAAAGGATGATTAAATTTCAGCAATTGCTTTCAACTTGTAACATATATATATCTCATGGATATTTGTCAACATAGAGTAATATAACAAGTGCAATAAGTAAACATGGAAGAATCAATGCACACAGTTAACACAAGTGTTTGCTTCTAAGATAGAAAGAAGTGGGTAAACTGACTCAACAATAAAATAAAAGAATGGCCCTTCGCAGAGGGAAGCATGGATTACTATTTTTGTGCTAGAGCTTTTGTTTTGAAAACATAGAAACAATTTTGTCAATGGTAGTAATGATTCATATGTGCTATGCTTAATACTTCCTACAAGTTGCAAGTCTCATGCATAGAGTACTAATAGTGCTCGCACCTTGTCCTAATCAGCTCGGAAAACACGGATTATCATCGCATAACATATGTTTCAACCAAGTGTCACAAAGGGGTACCTCTATGCCGCCTGTACAAAGGTCTAAGGAGAAAGCACGCATTGGATTTCTCGCTTTTGATTATTCTCAACTTAGACATCTATACCGGGACAACATAGACAACGAGATAATGGACTCCTCTTTTAATGCTTAAGCATTCAACAACAAATAATATTCTCATAAGAGATTGAGGTTGTATGTCCAAAACTGAAACTTCCACCATGATACATGGCTTTAGTTAGCGGCCCAATGTTCTTCTCTAACATATGCATACTCAAACCATTTGATCATGAAATCGCACTTACTTCAGACAAGACGAACATGCATAGTATCTCACATGATATCCAACAAAGGTAAAAAGTTGATGGCGTCCCCAGAAACATGGTTACCGCTCAACAAGCAACTTATAAGAACTAAGACACATAACTACATATTCATCACCACAATAGTTTTTAAGCTATTTGTCCCATGAGCTATATATTGCAAAGATAAAGGAATGAAATTTTAAAGGTAGCACTCAAGTAATTTACTTTGGAATGGCAGAAAAATACCACATAGTAGGTAGATATGGTGGACACAAATGGCATGGGGTTTGGCTCAAGGTGTTTGGATGCACGAGAAGCATTTCCTCTCAGTACAAGGTTTGGGCTAGCAAGGTTGTTTGAAGCAAACACATGTATGAACAGGTACAGCAAAACTTACACAAAAACATATTGCAAGCATTATAAGGCTCTACACTGTCTTCCTTGTTGTTCAAACACTTTACCCGAAAATATCTAGACTTAGAGAGACCAATCATGCAAACCAAATTAAACAAGCTCTACGGTAGTTCTTCATTAATAGATTAAACTACATGATGCAAGAGCTTAAACATGATCTATGAGAGCTCAAACAATTGCCAAGTTATTCCAAACCATATGCAGCATTTTCTGATTCCAACCAAATAGCAATTTAACGAAGCAATTTCAGCCTTCGCCATGAACATTAAAGCACAATTAAGAACACAAGTGTTCCATATGAAAAAGCGGAGTGTGATATCTCCAATATAAGAATGGTGGGATCCAACTTTATTCAAACCAAAACAAAAATAAAAGCAAACCGACGCTCCAAGTAAAGAACATAAGATGTGATGGAATAAAAATATTGTTTCACTAGAAGTGACATGATAATGTTGTCGATGAAGAAGGGGATGCCTTGGGCATCCCCAAGCTTAAATGCTTGGGTCTTCTTAAAATATGCAGGGATGAACCACCGGGGCATCCCCAAGCTTAGACCTTTCACTCTTCTTGATCATAGTATATCATCCTCTTCCCTTGACCCTTGAAAACTTCCTCCACACCAAACTTCAAGCAAACTCATTAGAGGGTTAGTGCATAATCAAAAATTCATATATTCAGAGGTGACACAATCATTCTTAACACTTCTGGATATTGCACAAAGCTTCTGAAAGTTAATGGAACAAAGAAACTCATTCAACATAGCAAAAGCGGCAATGCGAAATAAAAGGCAGAATCTGTCAAAAACAGAACAGTCCGTAAAGACGAATTTGGCAGGGGCACTTAACTTGCTCAAATGGAAAAACTCAAAACTAATGAAAGTTGCGTACATATATAAGGATCACGCTCGTAAATTTGCAGATTTTGTTGATTTTTCTACAGGGACATCTGTATGAATTCGTGACAGACAGCAATTCTGTTTCTGCGCAGCGATCCAAATCTAGCATCAACTTCAACATAGAAATTTTACTTGGCACAAAAACATGATAAGGAGAGGTTGCTACAGTAGTAAGAAACTTCCAAGACTCAACAATACAATAAATAAAATGAAACTTGGGTTATCTCCCAAGAAGTGATTTTCTTTAACGCCTTTCAGCTAGGCGCAGAAAGTGCAAATCAAGTAACATCAAGAGAAGAAGCATCAATATCATAACTTGTTCTAATAATAGAATCAAAAGGCAACTTCATTCTCTTTCTAGGGAAGTGTTCCATACCTTTCGTGAGAGGAAATTGATATTTAATGTTACCTTCCTTCATATCAATAACAGCACCAACGGTTCGAAGAAAAGGTCTTCCCAACACAATAGGACAAGATGCATTGCATTCGATATCCAAGACAACAAAATCAACGGGGACAAGGTTATTGTTAACCGTAATGCGAACATTATCAATCCTCCCCAAAGGTTTCTTTTTAACATTATCAGCAAGATTAACATCTAAATAACAATTCTTCAATTGTGGCAAGTCAAGCATATCATAAATTTTCTTAGGCATAACAAAAATACTTGCACCAAGATCACATAAAGCATTACACTCAAAATCATTGAATTTCATCTTAATGATGGGCTCCCAACCATCTTCTAACTTTCTAGTAATAGAAGCTTCAAGTTTTAATTTCTCTTCCCTAGCTTTAATGAGAGCATTTGTAATATGTTTTGTAAAGGCTAAATTTATAGCACTAGCATTGGGACTTCTAGCAAGTTTTTGTAAGAACTTTATAACTTCAGTAATATGACAATCATCAAAATCTAAACCATTATGTTCTACAGCAATGGAATCATTGTCACCAATATTTTGAAAAATTTCAGCAGTTTTATCACAAGCAGTTTCAGCAGTTTCAGGCAATTTTGCACGCTTTGTACTAGCAGTAGAAACATTGCCAACACCAATTATTTTACCATTGATAGAAGGAGGTGTAGCAACATGTGAAGAATCAACATTACTAATGGTGGTAATAGTCCATACTTTAGCTACATTATTTTCTTTAGCAAGTTTTTCTTTTTCTTCTCTATCCCACCTAGCATGCAATTCAGCCAACATTCTAATGTTATCATTAATTCGAACTTGGATGGCATTTGTTTTAGCAAACCTAGCATCTTTAACTTCCTCAGGCATAACTTTCAATTTTAAAAGATCAACATCAAGATCAAGACTATCAACCTTAGAAGCAAGAACATCAATTTTACCAAGCTTTTCTTCAACAGTTTTATTAAAAACAGTTTGTGTACTTATAAATTCTTTAAGCATCACTTCAAGACCAGAGGGTACAGTCTTATTATTATTGGAAGAATTACGATAAGAATTACCACAACCATTACCATTATTAGAAGGATATGGCCTATAGTTGTTGTTACCGTAATTATTCCTATAAGCATTGTTGTTGAAATTGTTACTCTTTATGAAATTCACATCAACATTTTCTTCTTGAGCAACCAATGAAGCTAAAGGAACATTATTAGGATCAATATGAGATCTACCATTTGCAAGCATAGACATAATAGCATCAATCTTATCACCCAAAGAAGAGGTTTCTTCAACAGAATTTACCTTCTTACCTTGAGGAGTTCTTTCAGTGTGCCATTCAGAGTAATTGATCATCATATCATCAAGTAGTTTAGTTGCGGCGCCCAAGGTGATGGACATAAAAGTACCTCCAGCGGCTGAATCGAATAGGTTCCTTGAGGAAAAATTCAATCCTGCATAAAAGGTTTGGATGATCATCCAAGTAGTCAGTCCATGGGTAGGGCAATTCTTTACCAAAGATTTCATTCTCTCCAATGCTTGAGCAACATGTTCATTATCAAATTGCTTAAAATTCATAATGCTACTTCTCAAAGATATAATCTTAGCAGGAGGATAATATTTACCAATAAAAGCATCTTTACATTTAGTCCATGAATCAATACTATTTTTAGGCAAAGAAAGCAACCAATCTTTAGCTCTTCCTCTTAATGAGAAAGGAAACAATTTCAATTTTATAATATCACCATCTATATCCTTATACTTTTGCATTTCACAAAGTTCAACAAAATTATTAAGATGGGCAGCGAGCATCATCGAGTACTAACACCGAGAAAATTGCTCTCTCATAACAAGATTTAGTAAAGGAGGTTTAATTTCATAGAATTCTGCAGTAGTAGCAGGTGGAGCAATAGGAGTACATATAAAATCATTATTATTTGTGCTAGTGAAATCACACAACTTAGTATTTTCAGGAGTACCCATTATAGCGGTAATAAAGTAAACTAAGTAAATAAAGTAAAGACAAGTAACTATTTTTTTTGTGTTTTTGATATAGAGCTAGTAAATAAGACAATAAGTAAAGTAACTAATTTTTTTGTGTTTTTAATATGTAGCAAACAAGACAGTAAATAAAATAAAGTAAAGCAAGACAAAAACAAAGTAAAGAGATTGGATGTGGAGACTCCCCTTGCAGCGTGTCTTGATCTCCCCGACAACAGCGTCAGAAAAAAGCTGCTTGATGCGCGTAGATGTACACGTCCGTTGGGAACCCCAAGAGGAAGGTATGATGCGCACAGCGGCAAGTTTTCCCTCAGAAAGAAACCGAGGTTATCGAACCAGTAGGAGCCAAGAAGCACGTGAAGGTTGTTGGTGGAGGAATGTAGTACGGCGCAACACCAGTGAAACCGGCGCCAACGTGGAACCTGCACAACACAATCAAAGTACTTTGCCCCAACGTAACAGTGAGGTTGTCAATCTCACCGGCTTGCTGAAAACAAAGGATTAAGCGTATCGAGTGGAAGATGGTGTTTGTTTGCAAAGAACGAGTAAAAACAATGATTGCAGTCGAATGTATTCAGATGTAAAAGAATGGACCGGGGTCCACAGTTCACTAGTGGTGTCTCTCCAATAAGATAACTAACATGCTGGGTGAACAAATTACAGGTGGGCAATTGACAAATCAAGATTCAATACATATCAACGATGATTACTATGTGATTTAATCATGGCATTACGACAAAGTACATAGACCGCTATCCAGCATGCATCTATGCCTAAATAATCCACCTTCGAGTTATCATCCGAACCCCCTCCGGTATTAAGTTGCAAACAACAGATAATTGCATTAAGTATGGTGCGTAATGTAATCAACACAAATATCCTTAGACAAAGCATCAATGTTTTATCCCTAGTAGCAACAGCACATCCACAACCTTAGAACTTTCTGTCACTGTCCTAGATTCAATGGAGGCATGAACCCACTATCGAGCATAATTACTCCCTCTTGGAGTTACAAGTATCAACTTGGCCAGAGCCTCTACTAGCAACGGAGAGCATGCAAGAACATAAACAACACATATATGATAGATTGATAATCAACTTAACATAGTATTCTAGATTCATCGGATCCCACCAAACACAACATGTAGCATTACAAATAGATGATCTTGATCATGTTAGGCAGCTCACAAGATCTATAACAATGATAGCACAAGCGGAGAAGACAACCATCTAGCTACTGCTATGGACCCATAGTCCAAGGATGAACTACTCACGCATCAATCCGGAGGCGGGCATGATGATGTAGAGCCCCTCCGGTGATGATTCCCCTCTCCGGCGGGGTGCCGGAGGCGATCTCCTGAATCCCCCGAGATGGGATTGGCGGCGGCGGCGTCTCTGGAAGGTTTTCCGTATCGTGGCTCTCGGTACAGGGGTATTCGCGATGAAGGCTTTAAGTAGGCGGAAGGGCAACGCAGGGGGCCACACGAGGGCCCCACATGCTAGGGCCGCGCGGCCAGGGCCTGGGCCGCGCCGCCCTAGTGTGTCGGCGCCTCGTGGCCCCACTTCCTTTCCCCCTCGGTCTTCTAGAAGCTTCGTGTAAATATAGGACCCTGGGCGTTGATTTCGTCCAATTCCGAGAATATTTCCTTACTAGGATTTCTGAAACCAAAAACGAGAAAACGACAAGCGGCGCTTCGGCATCTTGTTAATAGGTTAGTGCCGGAAAATTTATAATAATGCTATAAAGTATGTATAAAACATTCAAGTATTTGTCATAAAAGTAGCATGGAACATAAGAAATTATAGATACGTTTGAGTCGTATCAGCGGTTTACACAAAAATAACCCTTTTAGGTAAGAATTACACGAAATGACCTTCCGGCCAAACTATTTCACGTTTCTAACCTTTTTGAGGCGCCCTTCCTTCTGTGTGGCGCCCTCGCAAGAGCGCCACACAAAAAGGTTAGAGGCGTGAAATAGTTTAACGCAAAGGCGTCACACCCTTCTGTCTGGCGCCCACAAAAAATTAGAGGCGTGAAATAGTTGTGAAATAGTTTAACCGGAAGATCATTTCATAAATTTTATTTTATCACAAAAGGTTATTTTTATGTAAATCGCCCCCACCCTTTTTGTCTGTTTCGGCGCCAGCATTCCCATCATATTCCTGTTCCACGCTGCGCACCAGCCAAACATGTACACAGTTGACAGTACACTCTGTTTACTGGAGCACCTCCCAAGTGCCCTCATTTAATGCGTACGATCCTGTTCACGCGCCGAGTGCCATGTATCCTACGACGTATTCATCAGCCATCCAGTTCTGACATTGCTTCATTGAATGACCCTGCATGGACGGATCGCCACACACTGCGCCTTACGATATCCAGATCACTCAAGCCCGAGCGCTATTCGTCCGCTCTCACGCGGGCTACTGCATTTCCGCCTTTGTACTAGCAAGGTCGTTGATACTTGAGCGCCAGGGCAAGCACCGACACTAGTTGCAGAGGAAAGCCAGTTCCACTGTCGCTGGGCTCCAACAACAGCCACCTAGCGTTTCCATGCCAGAGGCCTGGGCGCCACAACCAGCAGCACCGAGGATGCTCCCAGACCGTCTGACTGTCATGTGATTGAGAAGATCAACTATATAAAATAGCTTTCTAGTGGCTTCTTCGCCATGTGGATCTGACACATAAAAGAAAATTTATTGATACTACGTATTGCTTATCCATGTAGAAGTAAATCTTAATACCCTCCTGTATGATTTTGTGGAAGCATTAACTTTGTTTGTTTGTGCATTTTGCACAGAAATTGTTCCTCCCTAGGCTAAAATCCTGGACGGTACAGCTGTTTCCAAGGAAAATGGAAATTAAAAAAATACATGGAAGCTTCCTCATCTGCCTTTCTGCTATTGCTAAAACAGACCAAGAATTGCTGGTTTCAAATATTAAATGGTTAGAACATCCCTATTTCTTCGTAAAAAAATAAGAAGGTAATTCTGAAGTTAATGCAAGGACTGGATTCTCAAGCGGAGGTGTTAAAATCCTTGAGGAGATGGAAAATCGGTTTTCGCAATACAATCTGTTGGAAGAGCATTGTCAACCTGCATCATGGAATGTTTACAAATCAGTGTTTATGCATTGTACTCATTCTGCATATAAAATACTAGATTTGTGGTTTTTTTAAAACATAAGGCCTAAGCCCAGCTTTAAATTAATAAACCCACAACGACAGATAACCATACATCCTAGTCTGAGACCCGACACACATAAGCAACACAACACACAACCAACTGCAAGACTGATACCTACTACACCAAGACTGGTACCTACAACACAGATACATCGCAAGACCGAGAACAAGGTCATCCAGACCAGCGCCACGTCCAACCCCATCAAGTCCTCATCCTCGCGAACAAGCTCCTACCCTCGTCCAGCGCCACGTCCAATAGGTCTTGTCCCTCCGACTAACCAGTACCCTCCAGCTCTTGCACGTCGTTCTTGTGGAGTCGCCGTCCATGTCCTTCACCTCCGCCCGCCTCATGGCCCTCTCCAGGATCGGTGTGCTCGCCTGCACACTGGTGAACCTTGCGCTCTTGCGGGTTGGCATCCCAGAAGCTGGCTTCTTCTTCCTCCTGGCGTACTGGATGGTCTTTGTGCGGCGGCCCTGAGTGACCGGAGTTGTCTCCTTCAGCGCCTTCTGCAGGTCCTCCCTTGGCTGCTCCACGACGCTGTCCACCGAGATAGACTCGTCCTCCATAAGCACAAGCTCGCTCGACTGCCCCTTCTGCCCGCCTGTTTTGGCGAGCATCGCCGGCGGCAATTCTTCGACCTGGTTGTCAGCCACCCATGAGGGTAGAGGGTCCGTGATCTGCGAGATAGAGTCCGCAGACCCCGACGGCCCTCCCGCCCCAGCTTCGGCACCATCGCCCCTGCTTTGAGTGCGAGCAACTCCAACTCCTTCACCTTGCCTTGTTTGGCCTTGTCAAGCTGCATCGGGAGGGACCCCATGTCCACTTCGAGATTGGAGCCGTATTTGTTGAAGCCCCCAGCAGCGAGCCCTCCATGCGACTGACCACGGACCGGGGCACTCCACGAGCCCAGTATCCCGGCTCCAACTGTATTGGCCCCGGACGCACCGGCCCCGTCCACCGTCCCGGACTCGAGCCCCGGCTAAGACCTCTGGTCTTTGTCCTTCTTCCTCCTTCCATGCTTGTTCCACTCACCATCTGATTTGTGGGGTTTATGGTTTCAAACGAGGTTTTACATCTCGACTGGTAAACTTAATCCTTCCACAAATGAACAAAGCACGGGACCAAGCACAAAAAATGTTCCTTCCTAGCATGGGAAAGTTAATTTTCATACTTTGATGTGATTTTCTTGAAGGATTAACTTTGTTCATTTGTGTATATTGCACAACTCTCT
This sequence comes from Lolium rigidum, assembly GCF_022539505.1. Taxonomy (NCBI): domain Eukaryota; kingdom Viridiplantae; phylum Streptophyta; class Magnoliopsida; order Poales; family Poaceae; genus Lolium; species Lolium rigidum. The sequence goes on along the minus strand of NC_061513.1, from coordinate 269,120,624 downwards.
AAACCTTGATAGGGGGTGACACCAGGTCAAGCAAACAATAGCCTAGGTTGGGCGGCATACCGCGCCAAGAGAATTTCCGTTACATGGCAAAAAGAGAGGGCTGAGACTAAGGTACAAACAGACACCAAGGTAGTAGAGGGCTGGTGCTTACATGAGAGAGTGGGTTTGGACAACCCAAGGCCAGAGGTGATCAATCCGCATGGCGAGGATACACTGAATAAACAAGAGGTCCGCACCAAAAACCATGCTATTGCGATATTTCCAGATGGACCAAATGAGAGCAAGCATAACAACTTTAGGGTGCATCGAGGGAAGATGTGCGGTGGGGGCATCAAGTAGGATAGGGATATCCATGATGGTGAGGACATGCATGGTGCAGGCGATGGAGCAACACACGGGGCAGAGGCAGCCCACGAACAACTGTGAGATGTCCTCCCGCCGAGCGAGGCAAAACAGGCAATCCGATGAGGGAACACACCCGAGCCCGGTGAAGCAACACACATGCCCTTGTTTTGTGGGGGCCCAAAATAACACTCACCCCTTGAGGGGCGTGAAGCAGTCCCAATTGACATCTTGTCAGGGGACGACACAGCTGGAGGAGTGAAGCACCTGGTAGATGTCCCTGGTGGCGAAGTAGGGGGAGGGGCCGACATAGACAATGAGAACATCAGGCGACGAGGTAATGGAGATCCGAATTAGGGCCACACACACATACTCCATCTCGTAGTCAATATATCGGGATGGAGATAATGAGAGAAGGCCACATGAAGGGAAACTGACAAACGGCCAAGCAGACTCCGAACATCATGGCAGAGCGAGAAAGAGCACCCATCGCGGGGTTTGACCCTCGTAATGGATTTTTTTTCAATAAAGGGCACTTTATTACTTAAAGGTTAAACATGACACCCGACATTTTTTTGCTGGGCTTGACCCTAATGGAAAGATGGAGGGGAACAAGCGTCCGTAAACACTTCCACTTCCAGGTGGGAGTTCCCACCTCTAGGCAATCGAGGAGGTAGCTCTGGTTCACCCATATGGTCCACGGCGTGTCCCGACTAGAGAACAAATCATCCATCACCTTAAGCAATAGATACTTGATTTGGAGCACTAGGTCAATTATTATTTTAAGACGACCTTTGGACCGTAAGAGGCACAAGTAATCCCAAGCAACCATGCATTTCCAATATCTTTTGTTGAGGTGCAATTGCATCTGGTAAAAACTGCACAAATGTGCTAGAATTAAGCTAAAATTAATGTTTTTTTTTTTTTTGACGAAATGCAGCTTGGCTGCTTTCATTGCGGTAAGTTGAGGGAAAAGTACAAACGGAAGGAGACCTTCCTTAGGTACAAAGGTAGGCCAAAGAAGGCCAGCCGAAAACACTGAAAAAAACAGAAAACAGGCATGGCATAGAGCTTTGCTCCAGCGCTACAGAGGCAAGGGCACTAGTCTGGCTCCCTGGGTCTTTCAAGCAAAGCTTGCACCCTCCGCCGACCAGCGTCGATCCACGTCCTCGCCTCTGCCAGCAGCGTTTGAAACAACTCCGCAGGGGAGGAGGCAATGTGTCTGAATATCCTGCCGTTCCTCTCCTTCCAAATGCACCACCATACAAGCGGAATGATGGAGCGCCATAGCTTGGCGTTTGCTGTTCCGGCTTGGCAAGTGGAGGAGACCAGCCAATCCTGAAGATCAGTGTGTGCATCAGGGATCAAAGACACCGGCAGCCGCGCACGATCCACGATCAAAGTCCAGACTTCTTGCGCGTACGGGCAAGCCGAAAGTAGATGTACTGCAGTTTCTGGTTGTGATCGGCAGAGCGGACACAACGGATCATGTGGGAATCCACGTTTCGCGAGAACATCGGCGGTCATGCATCTCCCCTGAACAGCTAGCCATGCATAGAACCTGCATTTGGGAGGAGCGTCAGATCTCCACACTATCTGCGGGAAGGTCGGCCTGATGGTGCCCAAGAATTGGACCGCATACGCCGAGCTCGCAGAGTACGTCCCCTCCGCTGTCCACTTCCACGTCAAACGATCGGGAGTCCCCTGGGTTAACTGAAGGCCGCGCAGCATGTTCCAAAATGCAGTGAATTGACGGATAGCTGCCGGCGTAAAGTCGGCTTTTAGGTGTCTGCTCCACTTATCCTGATTGATCGCCTTTCGCACTGTAATCCGTCGTAATGTGCAGAGCTTGAAAAGGTCAGGGAACAACACGTTCAGTTTTCCTTCTGCCCGCCATGGGTCAGTCCAGAACTGGGTTGCCTCCCCGTCCCCGATCTCGATCATCACTGATGCCTCAAACAATGCCCTCACCTTGTCATCAATTGGCAGCGGCAACCCATCCCATGGTTTGTTGTTGTCCATCCATGACTGCCATAGCCAGCGACAACGTAGAGCTATACTCCTGGCGGCAAGGTCGGGTATCCACAATCCACCATAAACCTTGGGTGAGCAAACTTGACGCCAGTTAACGAGGCACTGTCCTCCAGTGGCCACGTCCTTGTTTGCCCATAAGAATCCTCTTGCAGCCTTTCCAATCCTCTTAATGAACCAGCCGGGCGGGTGAACTGTCATAATTTGGAAGATGGGCATGGCGTATATGACAGACAATAGCAACGTCAACCGACCGGCAGCCGAAGAGATCCTGTTCCAGCTTGCCATTTTACTTAGCATCTTATCGATCACTGGTTGTAGCTCCGCCCGTGTCAGCCTTGTAACCGACAAGGGCAACCCCAGATAGGTGCAGGGCAGTGTAGATAGAGGACATTGCAGGTCCTGGATCATGGAATGCAAATCGATCCCCTCGCAGCGAATTGGAGACAGCGAGCTCTTGGAAAAATTGGTTCGCAGGCCGCTCGCTTCACCGAACACATCCAGAAGGTGCCGTGTAGCCGTGATCTCCTCCCGACATGGCTTGATGAACATGATGACGTCGTCCGCATAGAGTGATGCCCTGAATCTCGGCAGGCAACCGCCAATGGGCTTTAGGATGCCATTCTCGTTCGCCATCGTGAGCAAGGCCACTAGTACATCCATCGCCAACACAAATAGGAGCGGGGAGAGGGGATCTCCCTGCCTCAGCCCCCGCCTATGCCATATAGGGACAGTCAATTCTCCATTAAGGAGCACCTTCGTGGAAGCCGTAGCCAGAATGGCGGTGATCCAGTTGCGCCATTTCCTCCCAAACCCCTTAGCCTCTAGCACTTCTAACAGAAACTCCCAAGAGAGGCTGTCGAATGCCTTCTCGACATCAAGTTTGAGCAGCAACGCTGGTGCCTTCTTTAGAAAGTATGATCTAGCTAGGCCCCGGACATAGGTGAAATTATCATGTATCACCCTCCCTTTGATGAAGGCACTTTGAGCCGGTGAGACCAGCTCGCTCATTCTGGGCTGCAACCTTTTTGCTAGGATCTTCGTGACTAACTTGGCAAAATAGCAAATTAAGCTTATGGGTCTGTAGTCTTTCGCTGCTTCAGCATCAGGCTAAAATTAATGTTATGTCCTTGCGCAGCTGCGGATGGCCAGTACCCATACCTCGCCACCCGTAGCGGCGCAAGGACATAACGAATTAAGCTTAAATTAAATGTTCTAGTGGAGGGAGTCAGGAGTGTGCTGAGTGGTTTGGGTGCACCCAACGTTTAGTATCTTGTAAATTATATGCTTTCTCTTCTATAAAAACATGGCACATGTTTTGCGTTCCCTCAAAGAAAAAAAGATATGGATAAGGAATTCAGCCCCAGTTGAGTAATGACAGATCAAACGCTTGCATGCGGGAGTTCTCCTCCATACTACCCCGGGGCTACAATTTTGTCGATGCTCCAGCGCCACTACCATACCAGCACCAAGTCCATTCAGCGCCTCTGGGTCCCCACACAGGCACCGGGCATTGCCTTTCAGCCTGCAGCCAAGGTCGCTTTGAAGACAAGAGTTACAGCCACCTGCTAGTGCTACCTATGCTTCAAGACGGTCTGACTGTGCAGGGCTTTTTTTTTAAGAAAAAAAATCTACGGGAATGACCATATGGAGAGTGGAACATGGTGTTGCAGGTGTCGAGTCAACAAGTAGCAGTACCGCTGCTGCAACCATGGTCGGAGCGACCAATGATATGAATGGTGAAGGGGCCGGAGCCGCTTAATCTCGACTTGGTACTGTATCCTCTAGTTGTTGTAATCAGCAACGTGTATAGGAAAAATTGCGATTGTGATTATGAGTTATAGGCTTATAGCGGTTCATCTCTTCTTTTTTTACTTATATCTTAATTATGCTTCAAAATACTTGTTTTCGATAATGGACATTTTATTACTTTGACCAATAATCTTAGCCTCTGCATAGGTAGGATGCACATACCCGTACAAGTAGAGTTATTACAAATAATCTCAACGAAACACACGACAAGTACTTAAAGTTATGTGAATGCAAAACATCTAGCTAGGTGGATCCAGGGGAGATCACGCTGCCACCTATGTTGGAAAAATATCCCTCACTGCATCCTGCAACCGTGAAGACACCTCCGTAAAGAGATCTCGATGCTCCACCCGCTGAAGTGGTAACCATGAACGGGGTGTAGCTGTGCACAGGTATATGACCTGCATAAGAGAAGAAGAAACATTATTAAAAACCTTGTCATTTCTATATAGCCACATCGACCATATAACGGCAATAGCTCACATCCTAATAAGACGCTTAAACATAGTATCCACACCATTAAACCAATTGCCGAATGTAATGGCAACACTGGGTGGTGGGTATAAGGTAGAACTTATCTAGATAGCTGACCATATAGATCTAGCAAACTTACACTGGAAGATTAAGTGCTTAATGGTCTCATCATGATGAAAGAAGACACACTTTTTACTTCCGTGCCAGTTGCGTTTGGCAATGTTAACTTTGGTAAGAATGACCCCATGACGAAGATACCACACAAACACTTTCGTTTTAAGAGGTATCTTCATCTTCCAAATTTTGAAATTGTTATCGACTGGAATGTCAGGTTGGATTAAACCATTGTACATAGAAGCCACTGAGAATGGACCACTCCCAGTAAGATTCCATCGAAACACATCAGACCCCTGCGTCAATTGAACCGAATCAAGACGATGTAACAAGTCATTCCAAGAATCTTGTCTAGGTCCGATGAGACTTCTTCCGAACGCCACATTCGGTGGGAAAGTTTCCAACACCTTAGCAATAGTATCGCTTTTGTGACGCACAATATTGTACAATGGCGGATATTATTCTCAAAGGGTGGCATTACCTAGTCATTTGTCTTCCTAGAGACCAATTTCCGACCCAACCCTAATAGATCAGAAAGATCCATATGGAAAGAAGAATCTCTTTGTATCCATAAGACCTGCCCAAAATTGCGAGTCTCCTGGTTTCCAACATACCTGAGACAATGCCTTTGAGACAATATACTTTCTCCTTAGAAGTGTTTGCCAAATACCCTCCTCAGATAGTAGCTTGGATAGCCATTTTCCAAGAAGAGCACTATCTTGACCTAGGGATCTTGGATTCCAAGCCCTCCGTGATCTTTAGGACGGCAAAGCACATTCCACCTAGCCAATCGATATTTACGCTTCTCACTGTCCCCTTGCTAGAAGAATCTTGATTGGAAATAGTCCAATCTTTTTAAACTCCTCTAGGAAGTTGGAAGAAAAAAAATCATATACGGTACCATATTACTTAGTAGCGCATTTATGAGCACCAGTCTTCCTCCTAGAGACAATAGTTTACCTTTTCAGCTACTTAATCTACTCAGTAGTATTTCCTCGACCACTTTCCATTTGGCATTAGTAAGTCTCCGATAATGAATTGGAATTTCCAAATACCTAATCGGAAATTTACCATGTCCGTAGCCAAATAATTCAGCATAGAGAGCAACATGGTCTTGGGCCCCACCAAAACAAAACAATTAACTTTTATGGAAATTAATTTTTAGACCCGATAGTTGCTCAAACGCTGAAATAATTAACTTCAGGTTTCACGCCTTCTCAATATGTTAATCCATAAAAAGAATTGTATTGTCGGCATATTGAAGAATGAACAATCCACCATCAACTAGATGTGGAATGACTCCTTCAATTTGACCATCTGACTTTGCACGTTCAATCATGACATCAAGCATATCCGTCACTATATTAAATAGTATTGGCGATAATGGATCACCATGTCTGAGTCCCTTGTTGGTATGAAAGTATCTGCCCACATCATCATTGACTTTAATGGCAACACTTCTCCCCGAGACAAAACTATTGGTTAAAGCACGTCACTCATAAGAAAATCCTTTCATTCTGAGCGTTTTTTGCAAGAAAGACCACTTCATCTTATCATAGCCTTTTCGAAGTCAATCTTTAAAATAACTCCATTTGACTTTTTCTGATGCAATTCATGAACTGTATCATGTAGAACTACCACCCCATCCAGGATGTTTTGTCCTTGCATAAAAATTGTTTCGGATGCAATAGAAGTTTCTATCTTTGCCTCCCCAATGCTCGTTCCTGTGAACTGTTAATCCTCGTGCTTCACCACCCTCATTTGATGCCCCTCCTCCTTCTCCACCATTTGTTGTGAAGCACATTGGATGGGTACAACTTAAGGATGTGAGAACTGGATTCACGCGGTTATGAGGATAAGCCGACTTCGGTTAGGAGCCACTGAGCACTGGAAACTAGGTTCCCGTGGGTGGACTAACTCATTCACCATCGGCATATGGACCCATGGTATTTGATGCGGGGCTCGACCATGATGGGGGAAGTGGTTAGTAGTGGGGGTTAAGGCTAGTGCATGTCAACATGGCACGCACGGGATTGGGGATCTCACGACCCGACGAACAATTAGACTGGCCCTAGTCACGGTCCTTATGCATATGCATGTCCTGCCAGGTTCAAAATGATGTGGATAGCCGAAATTGTCAAAAGATTCCCCTCTTCTTACGTGTACAAATGTCGCCTCCAAAAAAATCATGTCGGCTATGATTAACTACATTCACAATCGTCTTTGTAAAGAAATATAGTAATGAGGTTTTAGTATAACTTCATTTCAAAAAAAAAATAGTGTTGGTCTAATCTCAAAATGTCTAAGCCAATATTCGAAGACCTATGTCTCTTCCATGCCCATTTGTCTTCTACATCACAAATATGTACTACCAACACCAAGCATTAATCCTGATTTTCTTGGGACCTTTCCAATGTGCTACTCATATCCAGAGTAGTATTAAGGATGATAGGAAGACCTATAAGTAATAATTATTATCACTATAATATCTCTTTCAAATTGAATTAACCAGTAGTCTAAGACGGAAAAAATGAGGAAGCATGGACTGAAAGTAATGGAAGAAATTTATAACTCTTGCAATTGTTTCATTTCTTGGAGAAGATGCATTATATCACTCAATTACATTAGTAATAAAGATTACACAACAACACGCTATTGAAAATATTGATTTGATAAACATATAAATACTGTTGTAACATATACAAAAATTTGGCATTCAAGCCTAAGTTTATTATTTACCTAAATATTAAACAGAAAGCATAGAATAAAGTTGCGTACCCGCTACTCGGTTCTGAATCTTCATTACCAAGAACCTAACAATTTCGATTACATAGGGCAAAAAACGAGCTGATTATGATGACCAACTGGTAGCATACATCGTTTATTGGTTGGTTACCTAATTACTATCATCATTGCACCGCACACAAGAGTTTGAACACATGGAAGAAAATTTTGTCGTCCAAGCTCTTCCTGTGCGAAACATTTTTTCGAAAATGGGCAGTTTATTACTTGCGCAATATACCTGTCCTTTGCATAACTAAGATACACACAACCGCACATAAGTCCGTTACAAAACCACAAGTGGTGTTCAAAGAGAAAATAAAGTTCATAGAACAATAAAAAGACTAGCTAGGAGGAAATAGCCGAAACTCACGCTACCACCCATGTTGGGAGTATCCCTCGCCGTATCCTCCAATCATGAAGACACCTCCGTAAAGTGGTCCCGGTGCTCCACACGCTGCAGTGGTATCCATGAACGAAGCATAGCAGTGCACCGGTAGATGACCTGTAAAAAAGAAGAAGAGATGTTATTGAAAATCTTGTCATTTCTACACAGCCATAGCAACCAAATAATTGCAATCGCTCCCATCCTAATAAAACGTTTAAACCTAACATCCACACCATTGAGTCAGTTGCCAAATAAATTGGCAACACTACGTGGTGGGTATAAGGTAGACCCTATTTGGACCAACGAAAAAAATAGCGCGCTATTTCACGCTAATAGCGGCGCTATAGCGTATTTGCGGGTTGAACGCTACGCTATGCATTCTAGGCACACTATGACGCTACGCACGCTAAAGACGCGCTATTTCACGCTATTTGGCGCTATTCGCTATTCCGCATAGCACGCTATTTTGCAGAGTAGTTTTTTAGTAGCTCATTCCACATTTTGACCCACTTGCGTATCCTAAATCCATAATCCAGGCAACCCTAGACTAAAAAACTCAGATCACGCACTCCCCAACTCCTTGTCACCAGCTCTGCCCGGCAGGCGACGACATGACGGCGCAGCTCCGCCCCCTTTCTCCTATGTCAATCGGTGGTAAGCGGCCACGCCCAGCTTCACCTTCACGCCTTCACCCCGTGACTCCGTTCTCCTCCTTCAATCCTTCTAGTTCGGGACAATGTGAATGTGAACTATGGTTTGTGATTTTGAGACTATGTCATATCAAGTTATGGACTATGTGAACTTTCTCTGGTTGATGTTTGGCTGCAAAATATCATATCCGAGATTTTATAGCTGCAGAGTGATATATGATCTATTACTCCGTATTATATATATGCTGAAATCCTGAATTTTTATATTTGTTTGTTAAACGCTATTTTGAAAAATAGCACGCTATTAGCACGCTATAGCGTCTATAGCATTTTTCTGAAGCCCACGCTATTTATGTTAGCGCGCTATTTTTTTCATTGATTTGGACGGCTGACCATATAGACCTAGCTAACTTATATTGGAAGAATAAGTGTTTAATAGTCTCGTCCTGATGACAGAAGACACATTTTTTACTTCCATGCCAGTTGCGTTTGGCAAGATTATCTTTGAAAGATCGAGATGTCGCCTAGAGGGGGGGGGGGGTGAATAGGCAATTACAAACTCTTTCGGATTTGTCTTGTAAGAATGCGGAATTAAACTATCGTTTAGTTTACAAGCACAAACCCTAGATATGCTAAGCTCAACTAGGTATAACAATAACAACTAGAGCTAAGCAAGATAGGCACAAGATATATGTAGCACAAGTGATAGCAAGATATATATATACTTCAAGCACGATGGCTATCACAAAGAAAGAGAGCTCGGGTATAGAAATAACGAGGCACGCGGAGACGAGGATGTATTCCCGTGTTCCCTTGCTTTGCAACAAGGTACGTCACGTTTGGAGGAGTGGAGGTCCCACGAAGGATTCCCGCGCCACGAAGGCTCACCCTATTCTCCGAACCACACCCACGAAGGATAATGGCCCTTTCCTTATGGTTAGCTTTTCCTCCGCTCCGGAGATGGCAAGCTCCACAACCACTTCACAAGCTCCACGAAGGAGAAGCCCGGGCCTCTTTACAATCTTCTTGAAGAGATCACCGGAGCACAAACCGCCAAGCCAACTAGGAGGTCACCCTCCAAGAGTAACAAGCTCACGGTCTCTCACTCGAACAAATCGTGGTGGAGAGCTCAACACTATGCAATGATGCAAAGCAAGAACACCGGAGGTGTTCAAGTCCTTCACACTCAAATCCCACCAAAGCAACGTATGCTAGGATGAGATTGGAGAGGAAGAACAAGGGGGAAAGTCAACCAAAGACTCCAAGATCTAGATCCCAAGAGATTCCCTCACTTAGAGAAGAAACGGTTTGGTGGAAGTGTAGATCTAGATCTCCTCTCTCAAATCCTCAAATATGAGCAGGAATGGTTGGAGGAATCAAGGGGGAGAGCAAGTTCTTCAAATAGCAACAATGGAGGTGAGAGAATAGGAAGAACTGGTTGCTCAAGGTGGAAGAAGGGCTATTTATAGCATGGGAGAAAATATAACCGTTGGGAAAAAAGGAACCATTAAAAACGCAAGAAAAACGGCCCAAAAATGTGCCCAGCCGGCGGCCCAGCCGGTTGACCGGAGCTGTGGCCGGCCAGGCCGGTCTGGGGTCCGGCCCAGCCGGACCAGCAGCTGGGCGAGGCGGGCGCCGCGCTGGGCGGCGGATAGGCAAGGGGCGCACGGGGCTGGGCGGCCCAGCTGGGCGAGGCAGGCAGCGGGCGAGCGGGCCGCATGGGCAGCGGCGGCCCAAAAGCGCGCGTGCGGCCAGGAGGATAGGCCGCGGGCGGCGGCAGCCGTGTGGGCCGAGCGGCGGTGAGCGGCCCGGTGAGGCGCCCGGCCGGACCGGGGAGGGCGCCGGGTGGGCCGGTCGCTGACCGGGCCCAAAACCGGTCACAGGCCAGAGAGCCCCTGGACCCCGGCCGGATGGCACCGGTGCCAGGCCCGGTCCGGACCGGGTGGGCCGGTTGCCGGTCCGGTCAGACCGGCCGGTCGGCTGGCCCCTTCTTTTTCTTTTTCCTTTTATTCTTTTCTCTTTTTCCCTTTTTCTTTAATAACAAATGCTCCCGAACTCCGATTCGAATGAAACCACTTTTGTTTGGAAGATAACAACAAATGCTATCCTATGGAAAGTGAAAACACAAGAATCTATAGGAGGGGATTTTATCATGAATATAAAAGGTAGAACCTTATATCATGAATAACAGGTAAAATCACCCAACCTCGAAAACGCAATAGAAGATGCATGTGAACTTCGTTTTCGATGAACTTGGGCTTGTTGTAAAGCTAGCAACAAGCTCAAGAACCTCACACCGAGAAATACCAAGAAGCAATAAGAATATGCAAAGTATGCAAAGGATTGAGCTCCCTAAGACGATGTGGTCAAGTTACCCAACCGAAAGCCCCTCTTAATAGTGCGGCTATCTATCCTAAAATCCGGTCTCCCATCAACCACCTTGAGACCGGTAAAAGGAAAACCTATCAAGGTCATACCTGTGCCTTGCGCATCCCGCTTGATCTTATTGATAACTCTTCAAACTCTACACAAGCCGGAATGCCTTACTTGATCATCGTTGCTTCGTGAAGACTCGCAAATGCTCCCCCATACACCATGATGGGAAAGCTCCATTGATGCACATCTTCATATGTCCAATGTCACCAAATGGAAGGCAAGCTTCAAGCATGTGATCCACTTGAGATGCTCATCTTGAACTTGCACGACTCAACCTTGTATCTTCTAACAGATGATCTTGATGCCAATACACAAGGTATATCTTTATCTTCATGGCATCCATACTTGAATCCAACATATGGAATACAAGTAGTACCTATGGAATATTCCTTCATATAAACTCAATGAAAACATTAGTCCATAGGGGTTGTCATTAATTACCAAAACCACACATAGGGGCAATATACCCTTACAATCTCCCCCATTTTGGTAATTGATGACAACCACAATAAGAGGGTTTATATAATGAATATTAGAGACAAGTACGCAACTTATCCAAAGAATAAGTTGTATACAAGAGGTTGTATTTGATATGGTCAAGTAACACAAAGCTACTATCCCATATCAAAACCAACTCTACTCACACAACTACAACTAATGCAAGGGATGTGAGTAGAACCAATATATATAGAGCAAACTCCCCCACAATGTATGCACGTGTGATGAACATGAATTCATTTCATACATTGTCAAGATTAACCTTTGGGACAATTTCCACTATATATATACAACCATGCAAGACATATAAATATGGAATGCATGAGAGGCAAAACACTTAAGCACAAACCAAACTTAAGTATAAAACCATTCCCTTAAACCCTCTAAACTTCTCCCCCATTGGCATCGATTGTCAAAATGGGTGAAAAATTTAGAAAGCCAATATAATGTGAGTTCCTCCCCAAGGTGTGCACTTCTCATAATTTGAGTGGAATCAAATGCACATATCCAATGATGAATACTTGAAGGAAGTCAAACTATATTGAGGATCAAAGATTGCATAAAGATAACATGATGAAGTAAGCTTCAACAAATAAAGCAAGCAATCAAAGAACCAATTGGACAAACAAAGATATCATGATAAGAGAGATATAGTGCTCTAAAAAATAAGGAAGCTCCCCAAGGTTCGTGCATAATTTATAATGTTTGCATTTGAATACAATATGCATAAACATGGAATCCTCACTCCCTCTATATCATTTAGAACACAACCAAGATAAAGATAATATGCTTATCAAGAATAACTTGAGTCCAACAATTACGAGATATGAGTGCAAGAAGGAAAACAAATAAACCAAGCACTCATAAATCTTCTTTACCAACACCACTAAGAAATAAAAGGATAAAAGATGATCGGCAAAGAACAAGGATATCAAGGTGATGGATTAACGCTCTTATGTATATAAGTTTCTAAAGTGGACAATGATCCATAAAGAAACATGCACACACAAGAGGTTAACAAAATAAATAAGACAAGATATCCAAGATGAAGTCATAAAATATACCAAAGGATGTTTGCTTAAAAAGCATATATAGCCTATGGCTCCAATATTCACTTGTGGCATATGAATGAGCTTCAATCAAGAAAATCTCAAAAATATCACAAATAACAATAAGGGAAGTAAAGCTAGTTGGAATGTTTTGAGAAAGGCAACAAGTATCACAAATACGGATTTATTTCACAATTTCATCAAAATTGCACATACGAGTTCTTTGAGGAATTGATATGCAATAAATTGCTAGAGGGCATATTTGGGTGGGTGAATCATGAACATGATATATATATATATATTCCCATCATATGCATCTTCTCAAATTACTCAAATGTACAATAAGAAGTTTTCTTTAAAAAGGATTTTTCAAGAGTCGCAATATTTTCGAAACAAATAATTTTATGCCAAGATGCAACCTACAAGAGGTTGGATGCTATAGGAGAATGCATGAATAAGATACTTGTTACCGAGATAGCAATGGCATGATGTAGTAGATAAGAGTTCATTCATCATCCTAGCTTGACTCCAATTATCATATGGTGACAACACCTTCCTTATAGATGAGACAAACCTCCATTGCATCTCCAATGTACCTAAAACAAACATTCAAGTACATCTTGGTCCCCAAACTTATTGGGTCCAAAATGGTTAGAATAACCACAATACATAGGACACACTCCATAGAAATATGTGCATATTTATAGATGAAATTTGAATTTCATGCACATCTTAGCCGTTTAGGATTTGATGGAGTAGACCCTATATAATGGATCAAAGAAGGCAAGCACGATACAAATGTAAACAAATTACATATAAGCATGCATAAAGACTTTAAAGATCCAAGAAAGATATACTTTGGACAAAACACCAAATAAATTTGAAGAAAGCATAAAGATGTGACCAAACAAATTTGTTGTCCAACATATATCAAAGACGCAAATCACAAAAGATTTGTTCAACAAAGTTCAACAAATGAACTAAGAAAAAACCATTGAGCATAAAGGATGAAATAAAGCAAACATGCTCAAAGATTTATCTCATTCAACAAATAAAGCATAGAAGAAGGAATGAGATAGCAAACTCCCAAAAGAGCAAGGTTCAAACAAATAAACCAAACCCTCTACACTTTTCACAATGGCACAATGTACCGTAAGGAAAAAGGTTTGTCTTCCAAAACAAACACTTGATATGAATCAAGAGAATTTATCAAAATATTTTTCAAAGGGACAAAGAAGACACGTGGGAGCAACAAAGATTTCTTGGAAATAAAATAAGTAAATGAGAAGCAATCCAAGGTGAAGATGATCCATGAATTCAACCACATACAAGGTTATCAATTGTCAAAGACAATGAGTATACTGGAAATAATTTCCGGTGGTGAATTTACAATGATAGTAAGGATCAACTTCACAATAAAGGCATAGGATAAGTATATAGAATTAAGCACTATGCACGGATGAAGATTCTTGATAGCTTCAATTAGTCAAACAATCACGCACGGCAATGATTAGAATAACTTGAAGAAAACGGTGTCCCAAATAAGATATAGAGATATGTATTTGAGGAAAACCGTACCAAGAATTTCTTAATCAAACAAGAATCCATAGGATGAGCCAATAAAAGCTTTTTAATAGAAGTGGAGCTTGTTTGAGCAAACATGCCACCTAGGAACAAGATAATTACGTGTATCAACTCCAAGTGGCATAACCTCATATGTTCACATTTTCTTAGGTTTGTGATATGTACAAAACATATTACTCCCCCATAATGTGATAAAACATTTCTTTTTAAACAAGAGGCAACTAAAATTCAACTAGAGATGATTAATGGACATTTAGAATTTCAATTTCTCATGAGTATGACACGCCACATAGTGACTAGATAATCTTGCAATATCAATACTAAGTGGTGGTACCCATGTACACACATTTTAAAGAAAGAGAGATGCACAATGCATATCACTCCCCCAAAATGGGGTGTTCCATTAATCACTCAAAGAGAGCCAAATAAGATATTATCAAGATGCATTAGGCTCAAAACAATACACAAGCATATGATGAGTCAAACAAGCATACTTGAATACGCAAGATAGGTAAGTAAGACTCAACACATACACACAAGTATTTGGTACAAAACCAAACATGCAAAGGGGCAAATAACTTACAATAAATATGAAGAGTTGAAGTATAAGTTACCGCAAGGAGGAACATTGGATAAAAGATATAGATAATGATCCATACAACTTGGCTTGGTCAAAATATAATATATGAAGATCCCTTAATTCTTCATGAAATAGCCAAGTCTCCAATGACCTCCATATGTACCTATTGATCACGTTTGAGCTTGTTGGTTCCCAACCAAGTTGGGTCCTAAGAGGTTAGTCACAATAGGCTTGGCAACCCAAATGGTCCTTTTCTTGAGACCACTTTGAGTTCCAACAAACTTGGCAAACACATTGCCATCCTTATCCTTCCCTAGAGAATAATCATCATTAACAATTATAGGGTTAGATAAGGTACTACCTAAACATGAAGAAGCAAAGTGCCCCTTCACACGGCATAAGTAGCAAGTGTTCCCCTTTCTCTTATTTATTGATTTCTTCTCTTGGGGAACAATATCTTGATTCTTCTTGGGAAGTGGCCTATCTTCAACTTGAGGTCGAGCATGAGCTTGACCTTGACCTTGTGGCCGTTTCCCTTGTTGTTTCTCACTCAAGTGCTTCTTCTTCTTCTTCAATGGGCATGATCTAACATGATGCCCTTCAACCTTGCACTTGAAACAAACCAACTTGGCCGGATCCTTGACTTTGTCTTGGCCCTTCTTCTTGTTGTTCTTGCTCTTGGACTTGTTCTTGTTATTGGAGTTGAATCCAAGTCCACTCTTGTCATTGGGGGATTGTTGCACACTTAGCATCTTGTCAAGTGTGGATTTCCCTTCATGACGCTTTTCCAAGTCTTTCTTCAAAGAAATGACTTGGGCCTCGAGCTCTTTTATTTCCTCTACATGGTTAGTAGAAATACAAGTACTAGAGGAAGTAGAAGCTTCATTGTTAGAGCAACAAGGCAAGGCAAGTAATCCAACACAAGGTGTATCACTAGTTTGACTAGATGGATTACAAGGACTAGCACATGGCACTATAGCATATGTAGTAGAGATTGTGCTAATGTCCACATGAGGCTCACAAGATGTTACCTTAGTGATACTAGCCTCATGAGCTAACTTTAGTTCATCGTAGGAAGTTAGAAGATCCTCAAGAGAGTGTGAGAGCGTTTTATTGCTTTCTTCCAATTCCCTACAATTGCTAGTTAGCAACTCAAGTTGAGCCCTTAACTCAACATTCTCCTTTAAGATAGATGCTTCACAAGAAGTAGAGTTAGTAGCACAAGCATCAACAATAGTTTTCTCATTTTCATGCTTATAGGATTCAAATTTTTGTGTGAGCATAAAATTAGTATGCTTCTCATCTTTTAGCTCATGCTTGAGGAGAGTGAATCTCATTTCCCCATTTTCAACATGGGACTCCAACTCCACTATGGTTTCCCTATATTTACTTAAGGTATCCATAGAGTGTTCGAGATTAGCACGAGCTTCTTTATTACCATGAAGAGAACCATATACCATTGCCATATTATGCACCAAGATATTATATTCTTCATCATTATCATCATCATCACTCTCATCATTAGAGGAAGTGTTAGGAGTCAAAGTAGGAGATACCTTTGATCCATTTGCCATAAGGCACATGTGCATACCGGAGGATGAAGATGAAGAAATTCGTGAATCCTCATTTAAAAACATGTCTTGATCCATAGAGTGTTCGGTTTCCTCTACATTGTTAGTCAACAAACAACTAGAGGAAATAGAAGCATTTTGATTATGGGAGCAAGACAAGGCAAGCACATCATCATGGGATTTATGTAAGCAATATACACATGATATGCAAGGACTATCAACACAAGCATGTAGATTATTTTTAATGCTAGATGTGTTTAAGTCCAAAGAGGAAGCATTGCAATGAGATAGAGATGAAGAATCATCACTATTGAGCACAATATCAACATTGCGATATTCCTCACCACTCACCATATCATTACCTCGTGTCTTGCTACACGTTGGTGAAGTGGAAGAAGATGAGAACTCATCACGGCCGGAGGTGGAAGCAACTTGGAGCTCTTCATGATGTGAAGGGGAAGAGAGCTCCTCGGAGTCACCACCAACCAAATGAGAAGTGGATCCACCAAACATTTCCTTAAGCTTGATCCACATCTCATGAGACGATTTTCGCTTTATATATATCAAGAACCTATGAAAATCTGGTCTCAAAGAGAATACAAGCTCATTAGATACTAGAGCTTCAAGATGTAAGTTTTTCTCATCCTCTAAAGATAGATTTTGAGGGTCCATCGGAGGAGAAAAACCTACATCTAGAAATTGCTCAATGTTTGGACACAAGGTCCGAAGTTTGCAAAGCAAGCAATTTCGCCACAAAAGATAATTTGTGCCAACAAAGATAATTGTGTCATTGTGCACTAAATTACTAGCCGACATCTTTACTCTCAAGGCGGTGAAGCCTTAAACAAGGAGAGACCTTGCTGCGATACCAATTGAAAGATTGAGATGTCGCCTAGAGGGGGGGTGAATAGGCAATTACAAACTCTTTCGGATTTGTCTTGTAAGAATGCGGAATTAAACTATCGTTTAGTTTACAAGCACAAACCCTAGATATGCTAAGCTCAACTAGGTATAACAATAACGACTAGAGCTAAGCAAGATAGGCACAAGATATATGTAGCACAAGTGATAGCAAGATATATATATACTTCAAGCACGATGGCTATCACAAAGAAAGAGAGCTCGGGTATAGAAATAACCGAGGCACGCGGAGACGAGGATGTATTCCCGTGTTCCCTTGCTTTGCAACAAGGTACGTCACGTTTGGAGGAGTGGAGGTCCCACGAAGGATTCCCCGCGCCACGAAGGCTCACCCTATTCTCCGAACCACACCCACGAAGGATAATGGCCCTTTCCTTATGGTTAGCTTTTCCTCCGCTCCGGAGATGGCAAGCTCCACAACCACTTCACAAGCTCCACGAAGGAGAAGCCCGGGCCTCTTTACAATCTTCTTGAAGAGATCACCGGAGCACAAACCGCCAAGCCAACTAGGAGGTCACCCTCCAAGAGTAACAAGCTCACGGTCTCTCACTCGAACAAATCGTGGTGGAGAGCTCAACACTATGCAATGATGCAAAGCAAGAACACCGGAGGTGTTCAAGTCCTTCACACTCAAATCCCACCAAAGCAACGTATGCTAGGATGAGATTGGAGAGGAAGAACAAGGGGAAAGTCAACCAAAGACTCCAAGATCTAGATCCCAAGAGATTCCCTCACTTAGAGAAGAAACGGTTTGGTGGAAGTGTAGATCTAGATCTCCTCTCTCAAATCCTCAAATATGAGCAGGGAATGGTTGGAGGAATCAAGGGGGAGAGCAAGTTCTTCAAATAGCAACAATGGAGGTGAGAGAATAGGAAGAACTGGTTGCTCAAGGTGGAAGAAGGGCTATTTATAGCATGGGAGAAAATATAACCGTTGGGAAAAAAAGGAACCATTAAAAACGCAAGAAAAACGGCCCAAAAATGTGCCCAGCCGGCGGCCAGCGGTTGACCGGAGCTGTGGCCGGCCGGGCCGTGCGGGGTCCGGCCCGGCCGGACCAGCGGCTGAGGCGAGCGGGCGTCGCGGCCGGGCGGCGGATAGGCAAGGGCGCACGGGGCTGGGCGGCCCAGCTGGGCGAGGCAGGCAGCGGGCGAGCGGGCCGCATGGGCAGCGGCGGCCCAAAAGCGCGCGTGCGGCCAGGAGGATAGGCCGCGGGCGGCGGCAGCCGTGTGGGCCGAGCGGCGGTGAGCGGCCCAGGTGAGGCGCCTGGTCGGACCGGGGTGTGCGCCGGGCGGGCCGGTCGTGGACCGGGCCTGCAACCGGTCATGGGCCAGAAGCCCCTGGACACAGCCCGGATGGCATCAGTGCCAGGTCCGGTCCGTACCGGGTGGGCCGGTTGCCGGTCCGGTCAGACCGGCCGGTCGGCTGGCCCCTTCTTTTTCTTTTTCTTTTTATCCTTTTCTCTTTTTCCCTTTTCTTTAATAACAAATGCTCCCGAACCCCGATTCGAATGAAACCAGTTTTGTTTGGAAGATAACAACAAATGCTATCCTATGGAAAGTGAAAACACAAGAATCTATAGGAGGGGATTTTATCATGAATATAAAAGGTAGAACCTTATATCATGAATAACCGGTAAAATCACCCAACCTCGAAAACGCAATAGAAGATGCATGTGAACTTCGTTTTCGATGAACTTGGGCTTGTTGTAAAGCTAGCAACAAGCTCAAGAACCTCACACCGAGAAATACCAAGAAGCAATAAGAATATGCAAAGTATGCAAAGGATTGAGCTCCCTAAGACGATGTGGTCAAGTTACCCAACCGAAAGCCCCTCTTAATAGTGCGGCTATCTATCCTAAAATCCGGTCTCCCATCAACCACCTTGAGACCGGTAAAAGGAAAACCTATCAAGGTCATACATGTGCCTTTCGCATCCCGCTTGATCTTATTGATAACTCTTCAAACTCTACACAAGCCGGAATGCCTTACTTGATCATCGTTGCTTCGTGAAGACTCGCAAATGCTCCCCCATACACCATGATGGGAAAGCTCCATTGATGCACATCTTCATATGTCCAATGTCACCAAATGGAAGGCAAGCTTCAAGCATGTGATCCACTTGAGATGCTCATCTTGAACTTGCACGACTCAACCTTGTATCTTCTAACCGATGATCTTGATGCCAATACACAAGGTATATCTTTATCTTCATGGCATCCATACTTGAATCCAACATATGGAATACAAGTAGTACCTATGGAATATTCCTTCATATAAACTCAATGAAAACATTAGTCCATAGGGGTTGTCATTAATTACCAAAACCACACATAGGGGCAATATACCCTTACAATCTTTAGAAAAATTACCCCCGACGAAGATACCAAGAAAAGATTTTTGTTCTCAGTTGTATCTTCATCTTCCAATTTTTTGAATTATTATCGACCGGTAACTCAGGTTGAATGAGAGCATTGTACATGAAAGCCACTAAGATTGAACCATTCCCGGTAAGATTCCATCGAAATACATCCGGTCCCTGCGTCAATTGAGCTGACTCAAGACGTTGTAACAATTCCTACCAAGAGGTTTGTCTGGGACCGATGAGACTTCTTCTAAAATCCACATTTGGTGGGAAAGTTTCCAACACCTTAGCGATAGTATCGCTTTTGTGGCGTACTATATTGTACAATGCCGGATACTATTCTCGGAGTGTGGTATTACCCAACCATATATCCTGCCAGAAACGAATTTCTGACCCATCCTTAATAGAGAAAGATCCATATGGAAAGAAATACTTCTTTGTTTCCATAAGACCATCCTAAAAATGCGAATCTCCTGGTTTCCAAAGAACCTGAGACATAGCCTTTGAGCCAATATACTTCCTCTTGAGGAGTGTTTGCCATATGCCCTCTTCGGTAAGTAGTTTGTACAACCATTTACCGAGGAGTGCCCTATTCTTGACCTGGAGGTCTTGAATACCAAGTCCTCCATGATCTTTGGGCCGACACAGCACACTCCATTTATCCAGCTGATATTTACGCTTCTCACTATCCCCTTGCCAGAAGAATCTTGATCGAAAATAATCCAATCGTTTTAAGAATCCTCTGGGAAGTTGGAAGAAAGATATCATATATAGTACCATATTACTTAGTGTCGCATTTATGAGTACTAATCTTCCTCCCAGAGACAGTAATTTACCTTTCCAGCTACTTAATCTGATCTGAAGTCTTTCCTCAACCAATTTGCACTCGGCATTGGTAAGTCTCCGATAGTGAATCGGAATTCCCAAGTACCTAATTGGAAATTGGCCTTGGCCACAGCCGAAAAGCTCGGCATAATCAGCAACATGGTCTTGGGCCTCACCAAAACAAAAAAAAATCACTTTTATGGAAATTTATTTTTAGACCCGACAAAAGCTCGAACGCATAAAAAATTAACTTTAGGTTCCGAGTCTTGTCTATGTCATGATCTATAAAAAGAATTGTATCGTCGGCATATTGAAGAATGGATAAACTTCCATCAACAAGATGAGAAATAACCCCTTCAATCTGGCCCTCTGACTTTGCACATTCAATCAGGACAGCAAGCATATCAGCCACTATATTAAATAGCACTTGCGATAATGGATCCCCCTGTCTTAGTCATTTCTTGGTCTGGAAATATTTGCCCACGTCATCACTGAGTTTCATGGCAACACTCCCACCCGAGATAATACTATTGACCAACGCACACCACTCATCAAAAAAACCTTTCATCCTGAGAGTTTGTTGCAAGAAGAACCACTTCACCTTATCATAGGCTTTTTTAAAGTCAATCTTTAAAATGACGCCATTCAACTTCTTTTTATGCAATTCATGAACAGTTTCATGGAGGACTACAACCCCATCCAGAATATTCCATCCTTGCATAAAAGGAGTTTGTGAAGGCCTAATCACATGATCTACCACCGAATTAATCGGATCGTGGAAACCTTAGTAAATATTTTAAAGCTCACGTTAAGAAGACAAATAGGACGGTATTAATCCTTTCTGCTTCATTAACCTTGGGCAATAAGATAATTTCACCAAAGTTGAGCCTAAAAAGCTCCAACTGTCCAACATGTAGATCTGCAAAAAGAGCCAACACGTCGAACTTGATGACATCCCAGAAAGACTGGTAAAATTCAGCTGGGAAGCCATCAGGACCAGGGGCTTTATTATGCTTCATTTGGAAGACATCTTTTCTTACTTCCTCCTCAGAGTAAGGCGAAATGAGAAAATTATTTTTCGCTTGAGAGACTTGGGGGATATCCTCCGTTCTTGTCTCATCTAACAAAAAATTGCTTTCCTCTGGAGCACCAAAAAGCCCTTTATAATAGCTCGTAATATACGACTTTAGTTGCTCATGACCCTCAATCGTACCCTCCTCCTAAACCAGAGTACGAATAAGCTTCTTCCTGTGCCTGCCATTGGAAACACAATGGAAGTACCTTGTATTCGAATCTCCTTCCAGGATAAATTGGGCCTTAGATCGTTGGTACCATTTCAGCTCCTCCTCAAGCAATAGTTTTGCGATTTCCGCATTTGATTGGCTTTTTTGCTCAGTCTCTTGTGCGGAAAGCGGTCTAACTTCTGCTTTAGCTTCGAGTTCATATATAATAGATGAAAGCCGCTGCTTTTCTTTTTTTAAGAATACCAGTTGTATGTCGTGCCCAACCACAAAGGTGTTTGCGTACCGCACAGATTTTGTTAGTCCACCTTTGGATCGAAGACATACCCACAACCGGTCTTTTCCATACCTTTTTAACCATGATTTGAAAACCTTCCTTATTCAACCAACCGAGCTCAAATTTAAAACGTCGGTTAAGACGGGAGTCTAGGTAAACCAGTGGATAACAAGATGGCAGCATGATCCGATAACCCAACAATACGTTCTAAGGCGCGTACCGTCACAATTGGAAATTTCAATTCCCAATCGGTATCCATGATTACGCGATCTAGATTTTCATATGTTGGTTCCGAAAGATTGTTAGCCCAAGTAAATTGTCTGTCAATCATTGACACCTCCCTCAAGTCCAAGCTGTCGATGACCGTGTTGAACAAGAAAGGCCAGTGATTGTCAAAACTGTCCCTGCTCTTCTCACATGGAAATCTCAACAAATTAAAATCCCCCTATGAGAATAGGATGAGGGTTTTCCTTTTCTAGATTCACCAGCTCACGAAGAAAGGCGTCCTTATAATCTTCCTGAGCAGCACCATACACGGCTACAAGACTCCATATTAAATTGTCAGCTCTATTACGGATGTGGAATTTGATATGATATTCCCCAACCGAATGTGCTAACACTTCCATTGAGTCCGTTCTGACACCGAGGAAGATACCCCCAGAACGCCCACGGGGCGGACACGATATCCAAGTAAAGTCTATACCACCGGATATACGGTTCAGCAGACTTTGCGATAAATCCCGTCGCCCCGTCTCCGAAATAGCCAAAAAAAAATCCAAATTATGATCCCTAATGCAATCAGCAAAATGTAAGTGTTTAGCCAAGTCACCAAGACCTCTGGTATTCGCAAACGTACCATTCATTGGGAAACAATTGTGTATTTGGGAATTTTTGAACTGGCACTCTCAAGTATGTCCGGCAGAACCTGTGAAAATTTCACTTACAAGCATAGAGTCAAGAGTCATCTGACATGTCAGTGCTACTCTTCCTTATCTACGAGCATACAGCTAGGATGTCACTAACGGACGTGCGATTTATCGTCCTTGGATTTTGATCATCCGTCATGGTTTAACTGATTTGTAGTAGGGTCTCTCCTACTACTAATTTTTGCATTATCCCGATGTCACCTTTTCCCACAGTTTCTTCTATCTCCTCTCTCTCTCTCTCTCTCTCTCTCTCTCTCTCTCACACACACTCTACTTTATTTCCACCTATTTAACATACCAATCTAATATTACTAATGTGTGAATGTGAAGTTGAACAATGGAGCTTGTATCTATTTAGACAAGGATATAGTATTATTTATAAGGAGGAAAACATTATTCACACAAGTAAAGGTTGGTGGAGCTTACATTCTTTATCATCTGATATGTCTAGTCTTTCTCATTGTGTAACAACTACTACTACTATCATCCAAGATAGGATATTACACACATCTAGCCCATGCCTTCAGTGGTATGCCATAAAACATGCGGCTCTCAAATATAACAAGATGGCTCGTACTCAAACCACATTTGTAGTTTCTGAAATCATCGTCCCCGTTGGCATAAACTGTCAACTTACATGCTAGAAATAAGAGACTTAAGTTTGAAACAAGCAACATGACTAAACAGTAACTGATGAACACATAGTGCAAATAATTCACCATCATTCTGTTTCAAAATTCTCGTCTGCCAAAGTCATGGTATACCATATACCAAATATACATTCATCTTTATTCCCAAGTTGCATGGTCATCCCTTTCATGTCATAATAATGTGCTTAGAACAGTGTAGAAATTGACAAATGTTGATCTCTCTTTTTTGCCATCCTTATAAGTATGGGAGTGCCTATATAGCCCTACGTGGAAATTTGGGGCCCCAAAAAATTATGGGCCCTGCACGGCCACACGGGCCGCACTCCCACGGGCCCGCCCTGAAGGCCATGAGCTTCTTCTATTTTGGAAAATTATATTCAACGTTTTGTTGAGGCACTTCAACATGTACTCGCACCCACATCCATACAGTAGTACTGGCTAGGGAGGAAAGAAAAACAGATAACTTAGTTTGAAGGTAACCACTATATATCTGTTGATAGAAGTCTATGCAACCACTAATTAATTTATTCTGCTAATTCCAAATTGAGCTAATGGCCTAAAATCTTTTAGTAGAAACATATGACCATGCAGTGTCTAGTTCTTGTTCAATATCTGGGTTGTATGTAGATATTCTGTGTTGTCCTTCATGTCTCCCATTCTCACGGTGTTTTATGATCTTTATTTTTCATGTCACCCTCTCATCAGGTAATTCACATACTCTCCGGTCAGTAATAACTGACACGAGCACACGCTAATCAACATGCATGCCAATGAACTACTCCGCATCGATTAAAAACGACCGGAGGGAGTATTTGACATTCTAAGACGTTGTTGCCAATATGTAAAAGTGAAACGGGGCTTGCTATCTACATTCAGTAGAAGATATGATTGGTATATACAAGGGTGGATCCGGTGGGGCCATGGTGTTGTCATGGTGTCATGTTGTCATGGCACCTCCATAAAAAATGCAGGTTTGGTCGTGATTTTCAACATGGAAGAAAACTGATCCGCAAAAACGGCCAAGGACCAATGGATGTGAATTCGGCGTGGTTGAAGCTATTTTCTGAAGGTTTCACCAAAGTTCAAGATTTTTTCTTTACGCTTTTGCACGGAACTATCCCATGTAACTGTGTTCTTGCAAACATGCATATCATTGCCACACGTGTGTGTCCTGTATGTGAACTTTATTGCGAGGAAACTTTGCATGCTTTCTTCCAGTTCCCAAGTGTGCTACAAATATGAGGAGAACTGAGATTCTTGGAGCAGATCAATGTGGTATCAACCCTTGACAGATCGGGCTCATTGATCTTGGAAATTCTTCTGAGGTTACTTGGTCGTTCCAGGACGTGGGACTGAAGGAGCTCCTGGTAACTGTGTGTTGGTACATATGGTAGCAGAGAAGACAAAATAACTAATGGTGAAAATATTCGGAACCCAGTTCGATCTGCCCAGGTAATACTAGCAATTGCAACCAATTATGCACCAGCTGCAAAAAGAAATGTGTTTGTATGTAGGCATGGCTAGGAGAAGCCAAAGGAAGGATTCATCAAATTGAATGTGGATTCATCAAATTGAATGTGGATTCAGCAAATTGAATGTGGATGCCTTGTTTCTAGCTGAGGTAAGTACTGGGGCAACCGAAGCAGTTATAGGAGATTCTGCCGGTATGTTCGTGGCGTGCGGCAACTCTGAAATTTCATAGATCCCTGATGCATCATCGGCGAAAGCTAGGGCGTTGTGAGATGCTGTGATACTGGCAGGAGAAGCTGGGTGTACTATACTCGTTGTGAATAGTAATTGCACGGAAGTTGCCTCCACGAATGATAGATGGTGGCTACTCAAATGGACCAGGTGCGGCAATCTAGCAAGAATGTGTTCTCTTATCCCGCGGATTTGCTCATCTTGTCTTTGATTATAGCTGCAGGGAAATCAATAGAATGGCTCATTTTTAGCTAGTAGGGCGGATGGTTCTCATACGTCTATCCGGGTCGAGGACCTGCCAGATTATTTTTTCCAGTTTCTACCAGACGATGTATGGATCTTTGATAATCAATCAATAGGCCATGTTGGCTTTCCATCAAAAGATAATAGTGCCATTCTATGTGTATTACTCGTGTAAAAAATAGTCGTACATGTCGGTGTACATGATATTTTCAACGGTCCTTATCAAAAGGCCACACTTATTGGCGTGTTGCGGAGCTATTAAACTACGAGAAAATGAATCACACTTGGGACCCACCTTTTCCTGCATTCTACAATGGTGGCAACAACCCCATTTTTTTAAAAAAAAAAGATAGTAGCAGCCATCGGTTTCATCAGTAGTTTCAAAACTAGCCCGGACTCACACTACGGCACGCGGTAGCACGATAATTTAAAGGAATGTGATGCAGACATTGGTAGCCCAAGAACCCACTAATTAGGCCTAGAGAGAAGAAGTTGGGCAGGCTGCACGGCCGGCTGCCGTTGCGCTATGACCCGCGGGATCCTTGAAGCACATCGGCGCCAGACCTGGAGACTACTGAGGCGGTGGCTTCCATGAAACCCAGACGAAAGGAACTCTACATAAGTTGGCGAAATGAAAACCGAACAAAGGGTCGAGCAGTCTCTAAAGCGGCACATCATTAACTGATATTAGCACGACGTACCTACAGGGGTAGAAACAATAGGGCCAACACCCACTACCACGCCAAGACACACAAATCTACCAAGCACAGCCACAGAACACATGGACGCGTGGTGCATCCAAACTGAAGAGTTTTGACCAATGTATGGACGCGCGGTGCATCCAAACACACATCTACCTATCCAATTCCCACGAAAACGCATCGATGGATGATGTTACCTCGAGGTGGATATGCGCCAACTGTGTAGTAGCCTCTACCTACTCAGCCTTAAAGACAACCAAACAAAGTGACACCTTATTACCAAGCAACAAGCATGTTGATAGTAAACAAATATGGTTGAACAAACTGGTAAAAACCAGGAAGTTTGGGACTGGGTAGCATGGGTGTGTTTGGTAAGCGCGCACAGTCCATACAGGCACCGGAAAGATGAATTAGACTGATTGGTTATGTGGGTGAATGCTATGTTGTGACACTCACAGATCTTAGAGCACCTCCGATCAAAGACCGATGTGAACCGCCAACTCAGCAGTCCACGTGGAGGCTGGTCCGAGTTAGCGTGAAACTGCCCCCGAGCGGCCAACCATTACCCTCATGAAGAAACGGAGATGCATCAGCAACTCCTTGTACTCTCTCCATACCAGATTATAGGAATAAATTGGCCAAACCCCACGACCAAGGTGAACGGTTGTTGGATGAGAAAATCATCAAAGGCATTTGACCCTTCAGTTTGTATTCAACACTATGAAAACAACGTATATTGGTCAAACCAACATGATGAGAGGTTTTTTTTTGAGAGGGCATGCATAAGAGTTAGTTTGGGTAATTAACACGTAATTTACTACTATAATCTAGGTACTACGATTTTTTTTTTTTTTTTGCATAGCTCCAAAAACTACCCCTATAATCTAGGTACGAAGGGAGTATGTATTTGATCTCTGCGCAAGCCACTACTTATTTTCTTTATCCAGCTCCACGGCCTTATCCTGGGCTCGCACGCAGGCTGTGGTCTCAGGAACAATCTGAACATTGACATTCCTGGAGTTAACTTAGTGTGCCGGAGACGGTTGACCTGAATAATTATAAACCCCAAGTTGGCGACGCCCCATCCATTTCCTCCGAATATCCTGCGTGGATTCCTGAGAGCGGCAACGTGGTTACACCAAACGATAATAGCAGCAGGCCGCGGCGTTCTTCAGAACAAGCGGGGATGGAAGCTGTGGCCAGCGGCGCAGCGCACAGGCGGTGGGAGACTTCGGGAAGAAGCTCGCAGTACAGCTTGAGGATGTCGGCGAGCAGCGATGCGGACATCGGCCATGATATTGTGGAGGTGAGCAATGCTGGAGGCGAGGCGGTACGCGGTAGAGGAGGCGAGGCAGGGTGCTGGGGACAAGGTTTTCGTGGCTGTCTCGGAAGAGGTCAAGCGAGGGAAGAGCGCCATGGTGTGGGCGCTGCAGAACCTCGCCAAGGACGGCGCACAGTTCGTGATAGCGCACGTCCACTGCCCCGCGCAGATGATCCCCATGAGTAAGCCTTCGTTATTTGGGTTATTTTTTCATTTTTTTGCCACTGGTTCTCTCTCAGTAAGACGGTATTCGGTGAAATCAGTCGGATGCCGATGCCATTCTGATCGAGTGCGCTGTTTATTACCAAACTAATGGATGTGATTTCGTTTGCATTTTTCTTTAGCCAGCAGATACCCAAATCAAATGATTGACTTTGTCTATGTGCAGTCCAAACAATAGGGCTCTCGATCTCATTTTGTCATCAGCCAAAGCATGCATGCTTTATTTAGCTTAGATACACAGGATGTCAACAGGCATAAACATTCCAGTTCCATTTAAATGGAAATTTTCATCTTACCTTTATGCGGTCAGACTCCCACATGACCTATTTTGCTTGAGAGTTCAGAGTAGACTTGACAGGATTTGTATTCATCACGTTATGACCACCTTGCCTGTCTGTTGTTACAGTGGGAACAAAAATTCATTATACCAGGTTGGATCCAGAACAGGTTAAGGACCACAGAAAAATGGAGCTAGAGAAGGCATCCGGAAGACTCGATGAATATGTTGTTCTATGCGCATTACGGAAGGTTTTCTTCCCTACATCTGCAATGTCTCACTCACGGATAAACTAATTAGGAAACCAGATAAATATAAGAATGAATTACACTATTTACCGTGTAGTTGTGCAGTTATGCCACATATTATTATTACCCCATTTAATGAAAATTCATCTAGAATACCCCTTTTAGAAGCTTCAGACCCTAGTTTTTTTCATGTGTACCCATTGAGAAAGGTGTGAAGTGATCAGCAGGGTTCAAAATTTTCAGAATGATGATAAGGAATGGAACAAATAGAGATGAGAATCTGGACATGATTGTCGATGCCGATCTCCAAACTTTACACATGTTTTCGCGCCACATCGACGTAACATGCCTGTGCTATCTAAGCAAAACTTGCAAAAGTGGGATAAAACCATGTTTAAGCTCTCCTAAATGAGATATTTCGGTAGAAGCTCCACTAAACGGGTAATATGGGTTTATATGTACAACTATAGAGTAAAAAGTGGAATTCATTTGACAACACACCGTATGTCACTGCTTTGCTTCTGCAATAAAATCAACATTATTTTTTTGGAGGATTTTTATTCATGGCGCAGTCTATTGAGTGTTTTAGCAAACCAAATTCCAAAATTTAGTTCAAGCTCAAATGTGTGTTAGAAATACAAAAAAGTATAATTTCTCTTATCGCTCTTATCACATAATATAATTTCGGTTTTATATATAGGTAGAGTAAATCCAGTATGCACTTACCATAAATGAGGAGAATTTAAGAAGTACTTTATATGTATCCTGATTGCATAATTAGCTTTTATAATTTTACTATCATAGGTCAGCTGTGAGAAAATAATAATTGAGAATGATGATGTTGCTAGAGGACTTGAGGAGCTTATTACCCTTCATGGCATCACCAAGCTTGTCATGGGAGCAGCATCAGACAAATATTACTCAAAGTATGGATCAAACACCTGATAGTTCTGTTAACATGCCATACTCTGATAATTGAGATATGCGGAATATCAGATAAACTAGGCATTTTAAGATTTCGTACATATCATTTTGGCAAAATTGTAGGAAACTGAATCTCAACAGTCAAAGAAAGAAGTGTTTGAAGAATCAAGCAAGCGCCGAAAGGCAGAACTTGATCTGCTTTCAGCTCTTCAAAAGGTAACTTCTGGTTCTGCCTCAGGGAGAAGCATATGTTGTAAAGTGAAATTAATGACAGACAAGCTTCTCTTACAGGCCAAGGAGTTGGAGAAGTTGTATCATCACGAGTTACGACAGCGGAAAACAATTGAGGAGGCACTCTCAATACAGAGGCGGGAGATGGAAGAAACGAGAGTCAAGTGCGAGACGTTGTACGAGGAACTACACGACGCAGGAGAAGAACATGTCATACTGGAGCAGTGCATTACGGAGGTGAAGTCTGCTCGGGACGATGAGAAGCAGAAGCTGGCAGCAAGCAAGAACTTTGTAGAAGAGCTGAGGGCAGATAAAGAGAAACTGCAGCAGGAGAGGGATGCTACAGCTGAAGAGTTGAGGCAGACGAAGAAGGAGCAGAGAGTTTCAGTTCCGGCAGCTGAAGCGGTAATAAACACCGAGTTCTCTGCCTCTGAGCTTGAACAGGCAACTCGAAGTTTCGACGAAGCGCTCAAGATCGGCGAGGGTGGGTTCGGATGCGTCTACAGAGGCTCACTTCGCAGCACAGGCCCAGAAGATCGCCGAGATGGTGGAGGACGCCATGGAGGAGGGGGGTCTGCAGTCCATCATTGATCCCTCCGCGGGGAGCTGGCCGTTCGTGCAGGCCAACCAGCTGGCGCACCTTGGCCTGCGGTGTGCCGAGATGAGCAGGAGGCGGCGGCCGGATCTTGCCCGGGAGGTGTGGGTGGTGGTAGAGACCCTCATGAGGCCGATGTTCGCGGGAGCTTCGTCTGATGATGACGCTTCCACGCCGACCAACTTCCAGACAACATCATCGTCGGTCGTCGGATGAGGACTGGAACTGGAGATGACCAATCCCTTGAACCGTCGTGTACATAGAGAAAATCGGATTGAAACCAAATTGTTTGAGAAATGAGGCGAATTTGCCGTTAGTGTTCTTTCAAACATCGGAATTGCCTCACATATCACAGGTTATTGTCCGATTCTTGTACGATGGACTATCCGCGTGGTGTTGTGACCACACACGGACGGTTGATCCTTTGTGTCGTGCGTGAATCGTATGTAACTTGTCGTACAAATAGTGAACCCTTTCTGAAAAAATAAATTCAGAAAATACTAAAAAAAATACGGCATAAATCATGAGTGTAAAGAATGTATATGCAGTTATGTGAATGCCAAGTTTAAAACTAGAATTCAAATGTATGTAACTTGTGCGAATAGACAAAATGTCCAAGAAACAATATAAGTGTTGGGTTTGTATTTTTCAAAGAAACGCAAAATTTCATTTTCTCTTTTCGAGTAGGTCACATACAGTCGTATTTTTCTTTAAAATATACAAGAGTAGGTATCAAGGTAATATGAACGTGCATGAGTTAAGTCAATTTTCTGAAACACTGAAATAGTATTTTTTTTCAATTTTAAAATAATTGGGTCCCCCTACACCTAGGTTCCAGTGACTATTTTCAGAGAGATGGCGGCATAACATAATGCATTTTTGTTCCGACATTTTATTTTACAGTCGTTTCTGCAAAGCAAACGACTGAAAATATACTTAGCGCGGAGTCGGTTTCTGCTACTCAGCCCATATTCTTCACTACACAGATGTGAGAGGCTTGACATATGACCCGTAGGAGATATATAATTTTTTGTTTCTAGATCAGCTTATGATATGGCATAACAAAATAAGCTTTTGTCAGCCGTCTATGATATCTTATTTTGAAAAGATTGGGGGAGGTTTTATAACGGTGAAAACACACACCACCACTGCAACAAACATGCATTCACTTCATGATTAAAACCAGAATGATATACCAACCTTTTGTTGTGTGAATAATGTTTTGTCCTCTATATATATAATTTTTTTCTACGTGTAACTAGATAATAAGATATTGTCTCACTTTACTTCTCATACGCTGCAGCACTAGCTCACTACGTCAAATAGGTGAAAACCACGCAAAAAGATGAAGAGATGATGAGAGAGGCCAAAAGACATCACAACATGGTAGTAGGAGGCAATGGGAACAAAGGAAGATCTCACGGCTGTAGAGTTCCATGAAGCAAATCATTTCTTTGATGTTGAAGTAAACATGATATTGCATTGCGTTCCACTTTTCCTTCAGTGTCCCCCCTTGGTTCAAATTTTAGTGATCTAAAACACATGAATAGCCAAGATCTCTTCATACCTCTTTGTAATCAGGGATGCAATGATTAAAAGTGAATAAAACAACGTTGCAAACAAGCTCTAGAGTAGCTCGTAAAGTCCATTTAACTCTATAGTGTTCAGTAGTCAGACGCGCAGAGACCGGTGTACGCTGAAAACCGAAACATCCGTGGGTAAAATATTTCGTCGGCCACATCGGCTAGTAAGAACATTGAGTACACCCAGTATATTTATACGAGAGTATATATGACTTGATATGAGTTTTTACGGGCTAAAAGTAGAAGGCACCAAAAAATACTTACCCCTTTAAGTTTTGGTGAGGGGGCGGGGGGGGGGGGGGGGCACCGAAGCAAGCCCCCGACGCTCTCTTTGACGCTGCAACAGTAGCCTTTCCATTCACAATTATTTGTTTTTTTTTTCTATTTTCTTGTGGACTCAAACCAAGTTGTGTCTTCTGCTTTAGGGTCTTGTAGTTTAACATACATGATTATGGCCTGGACTTTCTGCCGATAGCAGTTCAAACACGTGTACATGAGTAATTACATGCTCAACAACGTGAAAACCATATAGCTTGAAAATGATCCCATGAAAAAATATTCAAAGAGTAATACCTTGGTCTCATGTCTCAAGCGAACAACATGTGCTTTGATTCATCGCTGATAAGGAAAAATAATAATTAGGCCCAAAGTAATTGGTCCAGTTCGGGAGTGCACTTGTACTGAACATAGTACTAGTATATAACTTCTTCACTTAATTTGGCCTGGGGAAGAAATAAAAGCTTCTGGCAAGAAAAACTAGCACCCTCCCATGCATCGCTTTCTTAGGTCGTTGGCATCATTTGGAGCAGCCGTACAAAATGCCACCACAGTCACGTGGCTCTCCGGGGCATACAAAAGTTCCACCAGCGAGGAAAGAAATTGTGAGCTTAAATTCCATCATATATGTCAATGGAATTGCACGAGAAAATGAAGCCTCGCTCCCATCAGTTAAGAACCCTGAGTTCGGGCGTGTCCTTGACTCTGACACATGGGCCCCACATATGACAGGCCCATATGTCAGTGAGATTTTGGACCTCCTAAAGTACATCAGCTGAGATGCTTGCACTACCCTCATCTTTACTATTAAAATGAGATGCAATGTCACACTTCGCTTGATGTTACACTTTGCATCCCATTAACAAAACGTTCGAGTCTAACAACTTTGATCCGGACCCGTGGAGTGGAAAAAAAGAAAGACTCCGATAACTGATATAGTTATCCTTTCCTTAAATATCGTTGCAGACTTCGCTTGACGCCGGTGAAGGACTCCAATAAACTCGGTCACTACACACCGTGCAACACTATGCCCTCATTCCTATGAGATGGTGTGGCCGGGGCGCTGAGGACCTCCGCGTGATTGCCGCTGGCGTTCACGAGTTTGTTATTTACTGAGCGATAAACACGGGATGATTTCGTCCAACTTGAAGATGAACGCGCAGAAAAGCAGCGACCCCATGCCAGCGGCATCATGCACTCGCACGCCTGGTCGCCTGCATCCGCACATACGGTAGCAGTGGCAGCTGGTGTTTGGCATCGCCGGGAAGGACACAAGTTCGCCGAGCATGTAGAAAAGGAGTAGCACGCCGGCCTGGTCATCTCCAACAGAGACGCTATTTTAACGCGCGCAATTTTTCGTTTACACCACCAGTTTTAGGTATATAGGGCATGCTAAAAAAAATCGCAGCGCTAAAAGCTGTATTTTGCTTCGCGGCAAAACAGTGTTCCACCGGCCGCTATATTTTACAAGCATAAATATGCAAATGCGAAGATGAAACAAACACAATAAAATTAATAAAAAATAAACATCAAATAGTAGATAGGATTTTATATTACACAATATTTCGAACAACCACATTTAGAACGCGATAATTAAAACTACTACATATAAAAACGCTATGAGACGACGACGACACCGGCTGCTCCGACTAATCGGAGTCCTAGTGGAAGTCGAAGGAGTCCTCCGTTGAGGATGACGCTGCCTCCGACGATGACAGGTCGTTCCACTGCGGGTCGTCGGGGGGAATCATGGGATTTTCCAGCTGCGCGAGGATGAACGCGCGGCGATGCGCCTTCTCGAGCCTCCTCTCGCGGCGGCTTTGGTGGTTCGTGCCTATGTCAAACGTTCTGTGGTCGATGCGCCGGTCGTCGCTGGTGTGGATCTCCGCATAGAAATTGCCCGTCCGGCGCGTGGACGCCGGCGTAGCGGAGGAGTTTCGACCGCGGCGCGGCGGCATCTTCTTGTCGATGGTGCGGTGGACTTGGTGCGCACAGCTGAAGCGGTGGAATGTAGAGATGGCGCATGTGGAGAAGGGGGGGGGGGGGACGTTTCAGCGGCAGTTGAGTGCGCGTCGCGGGTGACTTTTGTCGCGCGCTAACGCGGACAGTATATATATGACGCACATGATAGCGCAAAATGACGTGCGACAAAAGTTTTCACGCGCGTGCTTCTAGCGTGTCTGCTAGAGCCGCGATTTCACCCCGCGCGCGGTAAAATGACGGTTGCCCACACCACCCTCATATAGCGTCGGCTGTCGGAGATGCTTTTGTGTGTACAATGTACCTACACTAGATAGGAAGACGCGGCTTGCTGCGCGCTTGCCCGCCTAAAGACGGGCAAGCAAATATAACAAATGTTTCTAAACCAGTTAAATTATGGTAGCATAATTTCATAATATAATAGGCAGTAGATGGTTTACAGATAATTGCATAATCATGACACCATGAGCTAAATATTACCATCAAGTGCTTTGTACATATTGATATACTAAAGAACATAATTATTACAAATAGTAATGAGCCTCTTTGCCATGTCAGATGCGTTGGTTGCCATGCGAACAAGTTTCACTTTAGAAGCACCGACAAGCTGGCCTGAGATGACTTCTTCATTCTCATCGAGGCCAAAGAAAAGGCCTATTATTGTGAAGTTCACCTGCATTTTCATTTAGACAACGGGTTAGCTTTGTTATGCAAACTAATTTTGAAGTTCACATGTGCCGTGTAAATCAAAGTCAGCGGTCTTCATCAACTCTGACTTCGAGGTAAAGATGCATGCAGAAACAATGTCATTACATCCAAAACAAATGATACCGGCAAGAAGTTCAGCCAAGCAAATCAAAGATGGCACACTTACAAGAAGGGTAACCATGTACAAAAGAGGGCAACACCATGACAAACTCAAATACTACAATTGAACATGCATTGAAATTACAAATAATAGATTTGTGCTCTGACAACGTTATCCGAAGGCTCATTGGTGAAAAGACAAATAATGTTTGATCTTTTCTTGACTTTGGTTTGATCCAAACCTAAGAAAATTAAATTAAATGACGCAGCAACCAATCTAGCCAGATTTCTAAATTAAGAGGAGTTCATCTTGGTTCGAATAATGGTGTTTAGGACTCAGGGGTTGACACGAAACGTAAGGACCGGGTATAGAACTATAGACTGGGTGAAAATGGGCCTTGGTGAGAGTGATTAGTTAACTGCAATACCTAGAACACACATCTCATACAGGAGAACACATAGGGAAACATAACAGACTTTCAAACTTAAAAGCAACAAAAGCTTCCAAAGAACATTATCTTGGATTGGCTTATTCAAGTTGGGAACAACTTAATCGATAGAATCAGCTCATTTTTTGAATATTTGAACATGAAAACAAATACGTTGCAAGAGAGTATATAAGATTCGGGTTCAGTTCTGGTCCTCTATTTCAGGTTCGGGTTATACTTCGGCCAAAGGTTCCGTCACCAGGTGCAGGATTTGGTTCAGGATGTGGTCCTCTGTTGTTTCAGTACATGGAGTAAATTACACAAATCTACCACAATTGGGGCACTAGTTACAGGTCAGTACCATTCTTGGAAATTTTTGCTAAAAACTACAACTTCTGGGACATAGCATTGCAAATCGAGCAAATAGTCGTCTAATAGCATTTTAACAGCAACTCTGACCACCGGGGTCCATTTGTAAGGCTGAGCTGGCAGCTTATGTGTAGCACAATCTGATGTGGACGTGGGGCCCACCTGGACCCATTTTTTTCCCAATCCTCCTTTCTTCTTCCTCCTCAGATTATTGACTGAATCAGAACAACCGGCTGGGACACGGGACGCGCCAGGCCAGGCACGCATGAATTGGCTTGCTCCCTAGTCCTTTCCACTCTCTTCTCTGAATCCATGAATTGGCGAAGCGCGGGGACATGCAGGAGACGCACAGGTCTCCTCCCGTTTCTATCTCTCGACGAATCCTCCGCCTCCCGCCGGCATGCGCCGACGTCGAGCAGTTCGCCGTCCTGGGCGCGTGGGGCAGAGCAGTTGCGCGCGGGGCGCGGAGGCCAACGCCGAGCGCTTGCGGGCGAGTCGGGCCAATGCTGGGCGCGCGGGGACCGCGGGCAGGTCAGGTGCGAGCAGAGAGGTGGCGCAGATGGACGCGACCGCTCTCCTTCGTCCAGCGCCGCCGGCATCCTCCTCCTGCGGCGGTGACGAGGCTGGCGCCGACTCCATCCCACGCACGCGCCGCTCCAGCTCGAACAGCGAGCCGAGGTTCACCGGCCTCGTCGCCGTCCGCGGCTTGCGCCCCGGCTTGGCCTCCCGCCCGCCGACGACCGCCTCGACGGGTTAAGGACCCGTGGCCGTGGCACTGGTATGCAGGAGACGGGGAGGATGCGGGCGCCGGCGTCTACGAACTCGGGGACGCGGAGGATGCGGGCGCCGGCCGGCGAGCTCGGGACGGGGAGGACGCGGACGATGCGGGCGCCAGCCGGCGAGCTCGATGAAGGGGAGGACGCGGGCGCCGGCGTCGACGAGGTCGGGGACAGGGAGGACGCGGGCGCCGACACCGGCGAGCTCGGGGACGGGGAGGATACGGGCGCAGCAGAGCTCACGCACGGGTAGGGTCAACGCTAGGAAAAAAGAAGAGAAAAAAATGGAGGAAAAAGAAGAATAGAGAAAAGATGTGAGTCTGACAGCTGGGCTCCACGTCCAGCTCATCTTCTTCTCCACTTGTATGTCCAACTCAGCACTGACACATGGGGCTCATTCGTCAGGTTGCTGCTAAAATGTCGTTACCCAAGAATTAGCCTGATTTGCAACGCTATGTCCCAGAAGTTGTAGTTTTTAGCAAAAAATTCCAAGAATGGTACTGACCTGTAGTCACTGCCCCAATTGTGGTATATTTGTGTAATTTACTCCAGTACATGATTGTCAGCTATCAAGGTTGCATCAAAGTTATGAGAAAATTGGTCATATAGGCTTTGCTAGAAGATGGGTCTCGTCAGGTGTACAAAAAGCTTAATTATTGGTCTAGTCAGGTGTACAAATAGCTTAATTAGATTAATTAACAGATACTACCAACTAATAGAGACGGATGTCCAGTAAAAGATTATTAGTATGAGAAAATTCCAAAAGTCATTTTCTCTAGACAAAGGTGTATTCTACACCCAAAATATACATATGCACACAAAGAATATAGTCACACCTTAAGATAATTTAAGTAGTTTCCTATGAGGAACCATGCATTTTTCCAATGGTTATCCTAACCACGAGGTTCTAGTTAGTTGTGTGTTGTTAAGGATCAGAAGGTTAGAGAGAACTTGCAGTAAGATGCAATACCTCAAATAATATATAACCTACTATCACCCCAGTTTAGTATATAAGAACAATCAATGTAGTGGATTGCTTCCAACTACAAATGATCATAGTAATAATGTTGTAATGTTCAGTCAGAGAAGTCCCTAATGTGACACACATTGCAGAGGTCTAAGGACAAACTTAATAATAAACAAAATATGAAGGACTTGTTAATGGGAAAAGTAGATGATCATACTATGAAATTCATAGATACAGACTTGTATACGTGGAACATAGTTCAACATGTGGTAACTCATGTACTCTTAGATAGGATTTGACACAAAAAAGAGTATATACATCAATCACATGACTTCTTGATTATATGGGATCTTCATATTGAGGGAAAGTTTTTACAAGTTAAACAACATGGAGCATACACTCTGCAACCTAAACATGGAGCTAGTTTACACAGAATAGTGGACCTTACATTGCAACCTAAAGACACAACGCAAACCCAAAATATCGATTATCCCATGAAACGAAGAAAGAGCGAAGTACTCAAGAGGATCACTGCAGAGACTGCAGCTGAAAGATAAAGCTTAGTTCGTCAAGAAAAAAAATCCAGAAATGAAGAATGGAAACATGGCAATATACTCCAAATTGAGAAATCACGACACAGTCTATTGATATATTAAAGCAAACTAAATATCCCACAATCATGTATCAATAATTTCCAATGCAAAATAAGCCATACTCTGAAGCATGTCAGTGTCAGAAATAAAGGGGGATGGTCTTCTTCACACATGCATTAAAACATGGGGATATGATAAAGCTATATACTAATGTCTTATATATGTCTGATGACCGGGGATTCTGAAAAATTGGCATAAAAATCTAACATAGTAATTATCTCCCCAAAGTAGAACTTCATCCAAAAGCTTGGTAATATAGAATGGTGAATTTGTCCTAAAGCATGGTAATATCTTGAAAATATATCAACACATAAACGTGAAGATGGTAATATCTACAGTGGGCATTTACTTTTTTAATAAGCAAAGAACCCCATGGACCTAAATGTGGGAAGGGACTCAATGTTTTTGCACTATGTAAGCTAAATCAATCTAGTTGCAGAACACACATAAAAGAACTATTTAAGCGAACACCTCATGTAATTAGAACAGACATGGTACAGTAAGAAGAAAATTTCAGAGAAGCATTAAAAAGTTTAAGATACCATTGGCTATTTATTTATACAAATCTAGAGACATCATTTTTTAGACAATTATAATTTGCATCTACTATGTACCAGTGTCAAGAAATATTGATACTGAAATAAAAAGAAAACTGAAGATTTCGGAGGATTGAAATAAAAATAAAACCAAACAATTTAACGGTCTGAAATACTAACAAAGCTAACATAAGAAAGAAAACTAAAAAAATTTAAAGGGATGAAACGCCAACAAAGCTGACATTAGAAAGAAAACCAAACAATTTAAAGGGCTGAAACGCAAGCAAAGCTGACATAAGAAATAAAACTGAACAATTCAAAGGCTTGTCTTTTCATTCCTCTTGGTTGTACTGGATATTACGTGTTGATGTTCTTCCCTCTTACTCCATATATGTTCCTCATGCTTTCAGAACTTCACTCTCTGCCTATAAATGTTTTTCATTGTTCTCCTTATCTTGGTTGTCGGTAAACCATTCTTATCCATGAACTTATCTTCACAATATATTTCTTCCATCTTGGTTCTGCAAGTTTGACATTTGTATTATTAGAAAGTGGTATGGGTGAAATTTTTGGAACGTGTGAATTATAACCATTGAGGAAGAAAGTAAATAATCTACTAAATTGAACAGATAGAATTGCAGTCAAGGAGTCCCGAATCCTGAGTCAGTATAACATACATTAAACCCATTTTCGTCTTCCTTCAGATGTCAACTTTTCAGAATTATGGTTGAGCTATGTAAAAGACTACTCTCAATTGACACATTGATGCAATTTAAGGCCACAGTCCTTGTAACAGCTACTAACGTCATTGGACTAATAAAGTCAAGGTACAAATGTAGGACAAGACCCGGCTGCATAAGAGATACCAAAGAAAACTTAATCATGTTTAAACTTTAATTCTGTTCCTTTTCAGAGAAACATACTTCCGTTCAAAGTTCAATTAAATGTATGAACTAAACAGTGCTAATGAGCTGTAACCAAGCTAATGATCTAGCATTTAAAAATATGTAAAGTGCCCACTATGCGAGCTTCAGTCAAAATTTAATTATACATATGCAAGACCTACCAAGAAACACCCATAGAAGCTCCGATCACCGAGTTACGTTGGAAGGGAAATAAATCCTATACGACCCGACCTTGAACGACTCAGCGGTAGACCACCTCCTGCATCCTACACGTAGCAATGCATGTTACGATTTGGTACCGGGCCGCTGGCTGTTTTCAGATGAGCGGCACCAGATGTGGTCTACCCACTGGGTCACAAGATTTTAGGTCGTATAGGATTTATTTCGCGTTGGAAGAGTGCGGACAAGATGGTCTGGGGAATTAGGTGGTGGAGAATCATGGAGAGGGAGAAGGATCAGAAGATGATGGAGCCTTCCTCACCGTGGCTCGGATAATAGGGATGACGAGCGGTGGCACCATACTCACGCGCCACCAGGAGAATCAGAGTTGACTCTCGCTTCATTGCGTATTTCAAACAGTCAATATACATGTAGTGCTAATACGGTGCTTTGCGGGCTTCAGTCGTCTCGTGTTTCATTTCATCTAAAAAAGAACCAAATCATTAACATAATTAAAAGCAGAATAAAAGGACCAAGTCAGCTACGAACATGTCTCTAAGAACGGAAATCTATTTATTTCATTTGAAAATGGAAAGCATAACATGCATAGACTGTTGGTAAAAAATGAAAATACAAACTATAGCAGTTCTTGCACCTGGGGAGCTAAAAATGCTTCATGGCTGATGGAACTCGATAGCAAGGAAAATTCTTAACACAAATAAATAACTCATGGAAGCAAAGGACAATTTTCAATAAACATGTTGGCCCTGGCTATCGAATTAGCACGTAGCACTACACTAAAATTTATGTTTGAGCGCACTACTCTAAATTGTGTATTCACCTGGACCATAAGAAAGCATCAATTGTGGTTAGAGTATTACTGCACGTGCAATGAACGTATCAAATGTACAAAATTCAGTCTCTTTTAAAAATTAGTGATGTCAAAATAACCTGTAATCAGCTGCAAAATTTTGTTGCAGAGTTTCATCTACAAGGGGTGATTGTCTAGGACTTGGATTATTGCCAAGTAAATCAATCTTCAAGCTTTCATAGTACCATGAGATCATCGAAAAAAAGTTTTAACATGCAAAAATGAGAAGGCAGACATTGTTTAATACTTCCGCTATTGAGTAACACATCAGTTTTAACCTGAAGAAAATTGCCATGCATTGCTTAAAATCTTAATTTCACGAAGCCCATGGAGAGAACCTTAATTCATCTCAATATCATAAAAAATAAATGCCATTTGCTAGAAGATAAACAGTAAACCACTGTATTGTCACACATGTTTGATCTTGTTAATACATACAACTATAAATACTCAAACTACATGGAAGCAGTATGTGCACGGCAATGATGGACACAAATACATATGCGCTACTGTAAATCAGGGAAATTTCCATATTTCGTGTTTCTATGAAGCAATATTCAGTTACTGAATATACCTTTCTTGCAATGAGTCTGTCCCCAAATGAAATTGTGACCCATGTAAGCACATAGTCTAGGATACCACCTGCATATATTATTCATTTACCATCAGTGAATTAAAGGGCCGAAAATTTCTCATTCTTTGGCCTTAGTATCCTAGATATATGGCACCCAGGAAATAAAATGGATCATCCTGAGCAGATCCATAGCGAGCGGAGCTTGACATCTTAGCTATAGACCTACCCAAAAAACAAAATGGTGATTCTGTGCAAATGTGCAAATCTGCAGTGATACAAAATTCTTTGATGTTCCATAATCAAGTAATATTAGATACAGTGGCTTCATATATGGTATCTCGAATGGAGCACTTCAGGTTCACAAATGTTTTTTTAAAATAATATATTCTGAGCAGATCCATGGTGATGCAAAAACAATTTTACGCCTACATGCTTGAAGCAGGTGCATTGCTTAAGACCACAAGGATTAAACAGTAGTCAAGTAGGCCGCAGCTGAAGAGTAATCCCATTTCTCAGTTAGTCAACATCCCTATAAAAATGAATAAATTTTGAGCCAGATATCAAGTATTATGGCAACACACCCAAGCTCTGAGGAAATGCAAACTTCGTATTGAATATAGAGCTCAATTACCATGCATTCATTGATAATATTGCACAGCTATGCCATAAGCCAGTGAGTATGTCCTCTTAGTCTGGGGTCTAATTGTAATTCACTGGCAGGAAGAATGAAAACCATCCTATGAAGTGCATCAATAGACTGAGAGTAGATAGCGCAACTGAGAGGGGATCCTGAAAGAAGGATGGAAGATAAGTTAGACATGTAGTAGCAATGGTGAAATAGTAGCACCAGTATGAACATGCAAGTCAAAGCATGCCTATAAGACTAGAACACATACGAAGGGCCATTTTCCAAGATACTTAACAGGCTCAGGCCAACTGATTGATGTTTCATCTTCTCTTTGCATCATACAATAGTAGCGGAAGTCTGTCATACAATGTCATTGATTCCACTGCATGCAAAGGGACTATTGTGTACCAAGAACTTCCAGCATGTGTGATGTCGTTCTCTGGGGACAGTACCTGAGTGGTTGATGATTGTACCTCCAATGATCGTTGTACTCGGACACTCCTCCGCATAAGTTCTGCAGGGAGAATTGGTCAAACAAAGCTTAAAAGTATTAACCATGTTAAAAACTGTATGGCAGCTCCACCAATGAAGAAACACAACCATAGTGGTCAAGCTGTACAATTCCTTGGTTGATTCAGATCATTACTTCAATCTATGAATGATGAATGGGTGTATCAGGATAGATCAATGTAAATGAGTTGAATACTCAATGATGATTACATGCTCAGAAGAGGAAAGAAGCAGATGTTCTTTTGACCAATCTGCAAGCAAATGGAGGCTCACTGATAACTACAGAGTATAGACTCAGAAAATGAAAGTTTTGCTCATTCTTTTCACAAAGATGCCAAGATTCATTATGGGAAAAGAAAAAAGTACATTATACATGGATATGTAAGTGGCTTTGCATGTTTTTCTTATCCGATAAGCTCAAAGAGATAGGATGATATGCAAATATGGAATGCTATTTATCATTTTATTACTTTGACGAGGCGGGAATAAACTGATGCAGTACGAACAATTATTTAAATTTTTTTATTCAGAATTCTAGGTGAATAATCAGGTATCAGTTTAGATGAATTGTGATGAATATGAATTAAATAATTGGGACTCCACACACCAGAATCCAGATATTAACAGCTATGAAATGATGTTAGCCATGAAGTAAGCATAACTATGATGGCTCTGCTAATTTTAGCCTTCCGATTTTACTTACCACTGTAAAGTTCAGGCTCATACCCTAAGCTAGATGTACAAATAGAAGCTGGAATTTTTGGGAAAAGCATTCAGTTCTAAGGTTCAGAGTTTCAGGCAGAAGTCAGCAGAAAATCTGAAGCTATAACTATTATATGCAGTAATTTGCTATCTTCTGGTGCCGTGTAATGCTTGGGTGATTTGCCATTTTTTTCTACTACATAGACAATATTTTAACATTATGCATAAAATAATAGTTAGTTGTCTGAAATCAACCACAGGAACATGCTCAATTGCTCGTAATCAAGCAATCAACTTGAGGTTTCTACAGCTCTTGGTTATAGACATTCAGTTCTTAAACTACTAATAGGAGATAGTTAACTTGCAAACACGTTGTATTCAGTCCAACCGATAACAATCTCTAATCTTTTGTGCCCAGATTTTACATTAAACAGATGCAGAGTACTTGAGAGAGTTGAACTAACTGACAGTAACTTCAGAGTCCCGTGAATTCAATCAATTATCAACTGACTGACACAGTGAAGACATGCATCCAAAGAAAGATTGTACACTTCTAGCAAATCAATAACGAAAAACGTACCCATTAGCTGTTGATCGACTTAATTTACTTGGTATTGCTCCCCGCACAATGATGGCATCCGCTGCCCAGCACTTCGATTCTGCCCAAGAAAGAAAATTATTTGTGAGCTCGATGGTGACATATCGCTCTAAACAACGACTGTAGATCTGTTTAGAGACAAATTCAGTTCACAGTGTAGAAGAAAAACACAGCACACAAAGTAATATCACCTTTTAATTAGTAAACATCTGAAATGAGAATTGACATTGAGAAGAACAATATTAAGCCAAGTGGTCCTAACGTATAAAATATCTACCCATTGGCTATCAAACTAATTTTGTTAGTAAATAATCATATAGCTTATAGACATGTGCTATATTTCTGTTAGTATAGCACACACAATAACACGAAGAAGGAACATGAGTCTGCCAAAGGATGTTGTGACAGAAGTCTCTCATCATGGATATAAAAAAAATTAGGGAAGAAAGGGAAATGCATCATTTTGTCCTCTCCCTTTCTCTTCCCATCTCTCTCAACCTCTCTCCCCCTGCACCATGCTTTGATTCTCTCTAGACTCCCCTTTCTCTCTCGTACTGACCATACCAAAGAATCCCTGGCTGCCCGTCCAAGCAAATCAACAAGAACGTATTTCTCTCTCTTACCAAAACTGCAAGACCTTTCCTCTCTGACCAAACCTCATGTACTTGAAATAAAAGATCTGAGGGTGGTCGTATCTGATGGGGA
Organism: Lolium rigidum; assembly: GCF_022539505.1. Classification (NCBI taxonomy): domain Eukaryota; kingdom Viridiplantae; phylum Streptophyta; class Magnoliopsida; order Poales; family Poaceae; genus Lolium; species Lolium rigidum. The sequence continues at coordinate 269,076,623 of NC_061513.1, read as the reverse complement.
GATAGAGGGAGATGGGTGAGATGAGATAGATAGCAGAGACATGTCACGGAGGAGGGCATACCTGTGGGCTGAGTGGTGCTGGTCGACCGGCGTCGTGGGGAGCCGTGACGGCACGGTCTGCGCCTGGATTTGTCTGTGGTTGCCTTCGTGCTCCTTCGTGACTGGCCTCCAAGATCTGGAGAGCGGCTGACGGCGGCTAGGGTTTGAGGATGGGGAGGAGGAGGAAGAGAGAGGAGGGTGCGTGTGTGCCTGGTGGTGGGAACCCCTCACCCTCTCTCTCCATGGACGGGGGCGGGGGAAGGCGGCCAATGGCCCTTGCCGAGCGCTGTGCTGTAGCGAGCGCGTACGGCGTCGCCTCTCGTCCGCCACGCGCGTACGGAGGTGCAGGAGGAGGACGAAATGGTGATGCGAAATGCCCGAAATACCCCCGGCGAGCACAAACCCAGCCACCGCGTGTTATTGTTCGGGACTTTGAACACAGGCAACCATCTACCCACAGTCTCTGGCCTCTCGGTCCCGCGGAAAGCAGGCATACCCGTCCGTGGTTGGTCGGTGAAAAGGGAACGCGAGAATGGACGGCCGCGACCATATGAGGAGTGTCCAGAACCCCATCCGACGGCCAGGATCGCTGGATTAGGAATTTTGATGGCCCTGAACGCGCCACGTCGCCAGAACGGACCGCCCAGATTCAAGTGGCCTGGATGGAGGCCCTGAGGTGCCAAAATCTCTTGTTTAAAAGAGCCCAATTGCTAAAAAGTGCTTGGATGCTGGTTGGCAGTTTGAGGGTGATTCCTATACACCGCTCATTGCGGGAGCGAGCGGGCGCTCCGCACACCCCCTCGTCTATGGGCCTGGCCCAGGTTCGACCCGAGTTGCTTCTTTCCACCAACAGAGACTTCCGTTCCTTCCTTTTTATTCTGGTTTTTTTAGGTTCTACTGGTTTTTCTCTCTAGTTCCTGGTTTTATGGATCGGTTTTCCTGAATTTTTAAAATGTCGAACTTTTTCGATTTTTGAACAGTTTTTCAAGTTTGTAGTCTTTTTTATTTGAACTGTTTTCGAATTTGAACATTTTTAAATTTGAACATTTCTTAATCTGAACAATTTTTATGCTTGAACATTTTTCGAGTTCGAACATTTATCAGATTTTCTTAATCTGAACAATTTTTATGCTTGAACATTTTTCGAGTTTGAACATTTATCAGATTTTAACTTTTTCGAATTTGAATAATTTTTAATTAAACATTTTAGTTTTGAACATTTTTTAATTTGAACAAATTTTAATCCAAACATTTTTAAAGTTTGAACAATTTTCGTATTGAACTTTTTCGAATTTAGACAATTTTTAAATTTCAACATTTTCAAAATCTAAACGAAAGAAGAAAAGAACGAGCGAAACTGTACCTGCGTGATTGGTTTCGTATGATATGTACGTACACGTGACATGGGCCGAGCCCACTTAGTTAGGGACACCTGATTCTTCCCGGATTTCTTAAGCGGGCGCGAACAAGATCGCCGCTTAAAGCGTGGTATAGGGCCTCCCCAGTTTGAGCACTCGGTTTTTGTCCGTCCGATCCGCCTGATCGAAACGTGTCGCGAGTTCGGTTTCCGACAAATTCCCACCTGCCCACGTCCCGCACACCCCACCTACTAAAGCTTCCGCTCGCCTCACGAACCCCGCCGCCGTCGAATTGGCTTCCGAGCACGCCGCCCGCCGCCGGCACTGGTTTCTCGCGAGCCGCCCGCCGTCGACGGGGTTCCCCGCGCGCCGCTCGCCGCCTGCCCGATTCTCCGCGCGCCTCGCGTAGCTCGCCGCCGTCCCGGTTCCCCCGCGCGCTCGCGCCGCCGGACGCCGTCCGGTTCTCCCGCATGCTCCCGCTGCAGGAAGTTTCCCCGCTCGCCACCAAACCGGATCCCCGGCACGCCGCCGCTCTAGGCCTCGGTGGGCTGCCGGTCGAGACCCCATTCCCGCCCCCAGGTCTCCGGCCATCGCGTCCGCGGAGGTCGCGTTCTTTCGACTTGCGCGTGCTTACCTAACAGCCACCAGCTGCGTCGAGCCGTCGACCACGTCTTCCTCCTCTAGCTCAGCCTTGTTCCGTCGTCGAGGTGGTTCAAGCTGTATCGCGGGATGGCTTCACAGCTGCTGCTGCGAACTGAGGAAGCTCCGGCTCCTGCAGAGGATGCGCTCAACCATGTACAGCCTCGATGTGAAACCATCTCTTCATTTTTTTCTTTAATTTTGTCCTCCAACTTTACCAAATTTACGCATAAATACATGTGCTGTCCTTTTTCAGATTTTTAAGGCTTAGATGAATGTTGCATGGTTTAGCCCCATTCCGCCAAAGATTGATCACCGCACGTGTTTGATGTTCCATGTCGAAGCTCCTCTTTTACCTCGCTCTTTGCTCCCGATGCCGCCGTATGCCGACCTGAATGGTCCGTCCATCATCCTGGAGCTCTCATAGGGGGCAGTCAACGCCGATCTCAATGGACATCCCCTTCGGCTCTTGCAACACAGTCTCACGTGACACCTCCTTCGGCTTCCCGCAACTCGTGTTGTGCCTTGTGTCATGGCTGATCATTTTAAGTTGTACTGGCGGCACTAGGTTCCCTGGGGTTGGGCACCGCCGGTCTCAAAATGACATCTTCTTCGTTTTATTGCGGCTCGTGTTGCGCCTCGTGTCATGGCTCACGATACCGGCCACATATGTGTTGCTGGAGTTGTACCTCATGTCGGTGGCTCCACGAAGATTACAATTTATTTCTTCGCACATATGTTAAGTTGTATTTTGTAGGAGGTACCATTGGTTCCACATATGAGCTTAGTTGTATTTTGCATATAATAAATTGTACTCTCACACATTTGCTAAGTTGTGTTTTGTAGACGGTAAATTGTTGGTTCACACATGTTCTAAGTTGAATATTCACTATGTCTAAGTTGTATACCCATTAGTATTAATTTGTATACGCACTAGTATTAAGGTGTATACCCACTAGTATTAAGTTGTATACGCAATAGTATAAAGTTGCATACCCACTGCCCACTGGTATTAAGTTGCATACCCACTATAGTTAAGTTGCACCCATTGTCCCTAACCAGAACATAATCGAATGGCCTCGAGTGAAATTGCATGTTCCGGTGTCTAAGTTACCTACCGTTAGTACTCAGTTGGCTACCAGGATTTATTGTGAAGTAGCGCACCATTGTTGTGATTTGCCTACCACATCCTCTAAGTTGCGCATTATTTTTTTGACGGCGGTATTAATGGTTCCACATATTAGCTAAGTTGTATCTTGCACATAATAAATTGGTTAGTCCCACATTCTCTAAGTCTGTTTTGTAGGCAATATATTTGTTGCTTCACACGTGTGCTAAGTTGCATACCTACTAATTCTAAGTTGTATATCAACTTTTGTTCAGTTGCATACCCACGATGATTAAGTTGCATTCAGTGTCCAATGTAGTTTCACCATGTCTAAGTTGTGTACCATCACTACTAAGTTGGCTAGAAACATTATGGTGAAGTTGCGTACCATCATCGTGAACTTGCAAGTCCCTACGTCTAAGTTGCCTACCTTTAGTACTAAGTCGGCTACCGTAATTTGTTGTGAAGTAGCGCACCATTGTCGTGAAATTGTCTACTAATGCATCTAAGTTGCACATTATTTGATATATGAACTTGTATATTGTTGGTACTAATTTGGCTACCTCGAAAACCAATTTGCCAACGATTATATTGGTATTATTGTTGCGGACTGTTATTGTTGAGTTCTAGAAAACTAAGTTGCCTACAAAATACAGCAATATAGTGAACTTGCCTATCAACGTGCCTAAGCCACATACTGGTAGTACTAAGTCGGCTAGCATCACTCTTGTAAGGTTGGGTAGTTTCTTCATGGAGTTGCATACAACTACCCCTAAGTTGCCTAAGTTGTTTACTGTTTTCTAAGTTGTATACATCGTAGTGTTAAGTTTCATAACCATTATTGCTAAATTGTATACTCCTAGTGCTAAGTTTCATACCCCATATGTGAAGTTGCATCTTGCGTAATTTACCTACAAAGGGAATGGCTATCACGGTATTAAAGTTGCTTACTACTAGTACTAAGTTGACTAACAACACGCCTAAATCTGCTAGCACCATCCCTAAGTCTGCTAGCACCACACGTAAATTGTGTATCGCTAGTACTGTGTTGGCTAGAACTAATATGGTGAAGCTGGGCTCCATTATCGTGAACTTATGTATCACCGTGTCTAACTGAGTTGGTTTTTCGTAACAACTGAGTTGCTTTTCCGTAACAACTAAGTTGGTTTTCAGAAAAAAAGTTTGTCAAAACATATACAAATGGGATCTAGTTTCAAAGATCTTGTCGCGAGAGGTCCAACGGAGAAAACGAAATGCAATTCCGACTTACGGTTTAAGAGTTATGACTTTTTAAAATTTTCTTCGCATGAAATTAAACGCACATGTGGTGATTACGGGACAATTTTCTATGAGCTGTCATAAACTTTCCATTTTTGGACGTGGGGCCTTTCCTTTTTCAAACGAGTGCTAGGTTCCACAAAGGAGCACCCGGATGGGGTGGATGCTGCCTAGCCACGTCCTTAAAAGAGATGGCTAGATATAAGATAGCACGATCCACGTACGAGAGCAGAAGGAGTGCCAGCAGCATACACACGTTCTCCGGCTGACGGCCGCGTGCCGGACCCTGGCAAGCACCGGATGCGACGATGAAGTTGTACAGATTTTTTTTCTTTTTGCCACCGTGAATATAAACATGATGAGTTAATTCAAAGCGTGTTATATAGGTGTGTACCTGACAGCAACAGGCATGTACGTAAGTATACCGGCATGTTTGCCATAAGTGAACGGGCTAGACATTTTTGCCATAACGGTCTATTAAGAACTGGCCGAAGTGTCGCTACATGCACAATGGTGAGCCGATGTTACATGGAAGAGATAGCCGTTATACATTTTTCTAGCAAGGTTTTATATGTTTGATGTGCTGATGTCGTACCCTGAGGTCATAGGATAGCCAGGAAAACTTCATCGCTGCAATGAGTACTGCATAGGATCATCAAAACTGAAATTGTAAGCTTCAAAGGTACTAAAATGTTAGCAACTACTACTTCCTACCCAAATCTTAAGGCTTATATTTTTAAAAAAGTCAAACCAAGTAAAGTTTGGCCAAAAGTTTAGAAAAATCTATCAATAAATATGATATTTTATAGATATCATACGAAAATATATTTTATTATCTATCTAATGATATTGGATTTTCTATACCAATTTTCTAATTAGATTTTTCTATACCAAATTTCTAGGGATCAAGATCAAACCGAGCTTCTGCATGCACCAATTGGCCTATGTGGAGATGAGCCTCTCAGTGGATGCCGGTGTGCTCGGCTTCCAGGTGAATGGGAAGAAGGTCGTTGTCAGGGCCTTTGTCAAGGACACCGCCGCGGCCGCGAAACCGACGTAGTGTTGTAGGGCACATTCAAGATATCCGGTGTAGGAGACGCAAAGGTGGAGAGGGGCGACAATCTTTCACTAGTAGGAAAAGGCTCACTAGTGGCGCACCAAAAACCACATACTATGACGCATGGCCGGTGCGCCACAGAAATTTCGCCACAAAAATAAGGTTTCTGTGGCGCACCAGCCAATGCGCCACATAATTAAGGAGTTCTGTGGCGCACCGGGGACAGTGCGCCACAGAAATAGGAGGCTCTGTGGCACATGGACCGTGTGCGCCACAGAAATAGGTGCGCCACTGAATTGTCTTTTGCTGCGCCACAGAATAATGTACATATATACTCGATTTTTTATTGTCTGGTGTATTATACGGGTTTTATACACAGTATATGTAATATCCTAGGATTTGCCACGTTTGCGGGGTAGAATTAGAAAATGGATGTGCATTGCATCGCAAAACTAGGGAAAATTTCGCGCTTAATTGCATAAAACCTAAGAGGGAACAAGTTTCTCTCTCAACACCAATTAGGGTTAGGGTTTCGAGAGTGCGACATACTTGGACATGATCTCTTCTGGATTAGGATTTTGAGAAAAGGGGAAACATTTGTATCTCATTTTTTAAGTTGTGTAATTGAATTTGAAATGAGTTTGAATTGAAACCCAAACTCAAACAACACTAAGACAATTCATAATTCAAACAATTGTTAAATTCAAACAATAATATTATAATATGATAATGCAAATAATAAAAGAATGCAAATATCTCATAAGAAGCTCATTAGGGAAACATTGAGCTTTATTGATCATCACACACAATATACATTGTCTTTACAATATTCAAATGAAATAATTATTACATAACACATTTCAGAAATTGATAAATGAAAAAGAAAAGGAAAATTACAAAGTATAAAAGAACTAGCTAGATTAAGTATCTTCATCTTCTTGATCTTCTTGATCAACAAGTTGAGGGAGTCATCCTTGATCATCTTATTTGATCCCTGTACAAACAAATAAAACAGAAAAACCACATTATGCCAAGTGGCAAAGCCACTTGGCAGATCAGTAAAGAAATTTGGAAATGGAGGGATAATATCAACCAGGCCGAGCTGATCCACAGCTCACACAAGTCCCAACCATGAGCAGTACAAGCAGCTCACAAGGTGAGGTGCATGCTCACCAACACACACACAGGAGGAGTCACCAAACTAGCACAACCCTTGCTGTCGACCAAGGAAGTCACCAGGGGCTAGTATATAACCTTTTCAGCCAGCAAACCCTAGAATCCATCGACACAAGCACCAGCAAGGTAAGAACTATAAGAACAGCAAGAACATCAAGACACCACAGTAGCCAACCAACCAGCATCCATTCCACCAAGAATAGATAGTTGTTGATCAAGAAAAATGGTGTAGAAGCTCACAGTTGATCACGGGCCAGAGGAGGAGAAGGGCAAGCACAACACTAAGAGCACATAGCTGAAGTAAAACCTCTACAGCAACACAAATTCTAGGAGCTGGAGTGAGGTATACCCCAAATCCATGAGCAAGCATTGGTTTTGCTCATAACACAAGCATGTGCATCACACACACAAGCCATAGGGTAAGGTTACCTTGTTTGCATCATCATTTGGTGCTAAACCATGTGATGCTGGCAAAATATGGGATAAGCCAGAAGAAATAAATCCTAGGGAATATTGGTCAAGCCAAGTGAATCACCACTGAATCAACCAAATGAATCCAGCAAGGATTTGATCTACAGCTAGCCTAGCCAAACTCACCTAGCAACAGATGGTTAGTTAAACCATCAGATAGATAGACAATCCACTGTCTATTTGATTTCAACATCAAAAGCTGTTGGCTATCCAAATGGATCACCCAACAAACATTTATCCTATCATACCAAGCCAATAAGGTAGGAGACACCAAAATAGCAAATAGATGTTGCTAAGGCCAACTCAACTACTCAAAAAGTATCCAGACAGCTAGTCAAACACAAATATCATCACCCTGGAGGGATTAAAGAGGAGCTAGGGTCCCCAACAGCAGTTGGCATCCCTCTAGCTCAAGTATTTAATCATAAGATTCATCATTGCAAGCAGTTCATCTCATTTATCCAACAAATTCATGATAAGCTATTCAGATAAATGAAGTAAACAAGAAACCAGTAACAGAAAACACTTGCAAATGATCCAGTAGATCACTGCAAGCATAAGCTTATGCATTATCAAGCATTAGAAACCACCAGTACATGGTGAGGTGCTACACAAGCACAGAAAACATCACCAGCAAGGCACAGAGACAGGAGTGCAATAAGCAACCATCAATCAACTGATGATTATATGATCATCAGAGCTTGCTAGAGACTGTTAGAGCTAAGCATAGCATCAGTAACTCATGCTAGTTACTTATTAAATATAGCCAAGCCATAACTGAATTAACAGAAATTGAATACATAACTTTATAATTGTATCCAGAAGCACATCAAGGAGATGATGTATAACTGAGCCAAATAACACAAGGATACCACAGCAGCACATAGCACACATCACTGACACTTGCACAGGCAAGGATTGCTCAAGGCAATCAAGCCAGAGATGTAACACATGAATACACAGCAGCACAACAGCAATTGGAGCAGCACAGCAAGGCCATGAGCATCACAACATGATCATGAGCATGCGCATTACAGCAGTAACAATAGAATGGCAAGACCAGGGGTAATACAGTAGCAGTAAGAGCACACACATAGGTACATCAGCAGCATAGGAATAGAACATAGCATGAGCAGCAGCCAGTAGTGCAGCAATAGGTCAAGCCCTAGCACAAGAACAACATAGCCTGGCAGCACCACCAAGAGGGGAGCAGGCCCAGTGGCTAGAGCTAGACGAAGAGGAGTAGGAGAGAAAGCAGCACATACCTGGAGCAGAACCACCACGGCGCCACCCGTGGCGGCACGGCGACACAGCCTGGCCACGGCAATACCAAGCTGCAGCCAAGCCAAGCGTTCGCCGGGCACGGGAGCTCCAGCATCGCACCAGAGAAGCGCACGGCAGCCCCACGGCGTCGGGAAAGCAAAGGGGTAGGGTTGGGCGTGCGAGAGAAGAAGGGGGCGAGTGAGGCCGAACGGGCCGGACCAGGCCGAGCTGGTCCGACCTAACCCACTAGGTTCGCCCTGACAGGTGGGCCCAGGGGCAAAATGGTCTTTTCACAATTTAATTTAAACAACAACTTTGACCTAAAACCATAAATTGTAAATAACTCCAAAAAATAGAGAAAAATATGAAAACCACTTAAAATTTTATCCTCTATCATAAAAAAATATTGGTTAGAATAATTGGAGCAACTAACAATTAATCATTATTTACTCCATAAATAATGCATTAATAAAAGCAATTAAAAATAAACTTCATATTTCTGACAATTAAATAAGTCCATAAAATACCTTGGACTTAACCAATTCTTGGAAATATTCCAAGAAGCTATTTGCACTCTTAACACTACAAGAAAAGTTCTGATAGACAACGTCTCAAAATCGTCCGCTAAGGGGTATTTTTCGTCGCCTATGGGCCTAACCCGACGATATGGGTTCCGTTGTGGAAACTGCGTCAGGCAAAGTCCAACGACGATTTTTCGGTCCGTCGCGCTTAGGCGCCTTCCGCCACGGAAAATCGGGCCGTTGCGGAAGTGTTTTCGGGAGCCCGGTTGGCTGGCGACGTCATGCAAGCGGCACGTGGCGGACGCGGTTAGCTACCGGTTAACGGCGTTAACCGGCCGAAACCCCGTGGTAGATGGTAGGCCCACACGAGGCCCGCCACGTCTTAGCGGGCCGGGCCGGATGACATAGTTTGACCAGGTCAACTATATAG
>NC_061513.1:268925438-269067183 GCF_022539505.1 Lolium rigidum | reverse complement strand
CTTAATGCTAAATTCAATTCTGTCAATTGCCCAGCTGTAATTTGTTCACCCAACACTTGTTATTTAGAGAGTTACCACTAGTGTAGATCGCCGGGAACCCTGGTCCTTTATTTCATCATCATTGCTTTTCAATCAACTGCACGCTAGGATGTTTTCCAGTGCCATCGCCTCTGTGTTACTGCTACCGTTGTGTTACTATTTCTCTCATATTACTGCCGCATCACATTTCCCTGTCAACACGCCATCAAAGTAGTACCAACTATTTTCTGGCGCCGCATCATATTACCACTGTTTTCACATCACCCTGTTGCTTGTGCTTTTCCAGGTGCAGCTGAATTGACAACTCCGCTGTCAAGGCTTATAAGTATTCTTTGGCTCCCCTTGTGTTGAATCAACAAATTTGGGTTTTACTTCCCTCGAAGACTGTTGCGATCCCCTATACTTGTGGATCATCAAAGGCGGCAATAATAATTGCATCAAGTGGCCCAATCCTTTTTAGCACAAAGGACAAGCCGGTTGTTCTATTTATATTGAAGAAACCTTCCTGAGGACACACGGGAGGTTTTATGTCAAGTGTTTTCACATCGCATCCGTGAATAATCTCTATTTGTATGGTAAATGTTGTGTGGGTGAACTTATGCTAATGCACTACCCTTACTAGGATAATACATACTTGTGAGTAAACCTCTTGCAAGCATCCGCAACTACAAGAAGGTAATTAAGATAAAATCTAACCACAACCTTAAACTCTGAGATCCTACGCTCACTCATGCAATGGTTTCCTAACGGGGGTTCAGGTTTCTGTCGCTCCGGCAACCCCGCAATTAGTAGCCAAATACACGATGCATTCCCCTAGGTCCATAAAGGCGAAGTATCATGTAGTCGACGTTCACATGATACCACTAGAAGAATAACACCACAACTTAAATATCATATCAATACATATTACTCACATAGCTCCACTACTAACAAAAGACTTCTCCCATGTCCTCAAGAACTAAACGAACTACTCACGGGACAACATATGGAACATGATCAGTGGGTATATAATGATGAATAACAATGTGGACATAAACCTTAAACTGATGGTTTCACTCAATAGCATCAAATACAACAAGTATTCAATACCGGGAGAGTTTCCCCTTCGAAATATGCGAGGTACAACCCAAATAGTTACAGCGGCACGAGGTGGAGACGGAGGTGATGATGGTGCTGATGGTGCTGATGGTGAGGATGATGATCACGATGAAGTCCAGCTCGATGGCGGTGGCGATGGCGACGATTCCCCCCCCGTGAGGGAATTTCCCCCGGCAGATTCCTATCTGCCGGAGAGCTTTTCTCTCTCTGGTGTTTTCCGCCTCGTAGCAACGGCGGAATATTTCTGAAAGCTGCCCCCCGATCTTAGGTTTTTGTGGGGATGATATATGCGAAAGAGCGGCGTCAGATGTGGGCTAGGGCGGCCATACATGCCCCAGGCGCGGCCAGGGTAGGGCCCGCGCCTGGGCATTGTATTGCCCAATGGTGGCCCCCCTCAGCTCCTCCTTCTGGCTATCTCCGTCATCCGGGAAAATAAGATCTTCGTGAAAGTTTCTGGAATTTCTGATCTTCCGAAGAATGGTACCCTGATGACCACTTTTCCAGCAGAATTCTAACTCCGGCAGCAAATCCCGTGAAAATCATCAAACATGCAAAAATAGATAAAATAACATAAGTATCATGTCTAAATATGAAATATATCAATAAATAACAGTAGATTATAATACAAAATAGTGATGCAAATTGGACGTATCACACCTCAGCGAGGAAGGAGGCCCGTAGCTGGAGCTAGACGAAGAGGAGGAAGAGAGGTAGGAGCAGAGCAGGGGTACATCCTGGAGCAGAAGCACCAGGGCGTCACCATGGCGGCACGGCGGCACAACCTAGCCACGACAACACCATGCCGTGGCCAAGACAGGCATTCGCCAAGCACAAACGCTCCAGCCCCGACATGGTGCACGACGTCACCACGGCGACCAGGAACGCCGGCGTAAGGCGAATCGCAGCGAGCACCGCGCAACCCTAGGCGCAGTAGGGTTGGAGGCGAGCGGAGGAGGCCGCCAAACCCAGATCGAAACGGACCATCAGGTGCGCCGTCAAGAGACGGGGTTGACTGCGACCAACCGCTGCCGCGAGACCACCGGGAGAGCGGCTGAATAATCGCGATGCGATGATGATTTCAGCGCGATGGAGTAGGCGGTTAGGGTTAGACGCGGGAGTGAGGAAGAGGTTGAATGAGGCCGAGTGGGCCGGACCAGGCCGACCTAGTCCGACCAAACCCTCTGGGTTCGCCCTGACAGATGGGCCGAGGGGAAAAATGGTCTTTTTACCATTTAAATTAAACAGCAACTTTGAACTAAAACCATAAATTGTAAATAACTCTAAAAAATAGAGAAAAATATGAAAACCACTTAAAATTTTATCCTCTATCATAAAAAATATTGGTTAGAATAATTGGAGCAAGTAAAAATTAATCATTATTTACTCCATAAATAATGCATTAATAAAAGCAATTAAAAATAAACTTCATATTTTTGACAATTAAATAAGTCCATAAAATACCTTGGACTTAACCAATTCTTGGAAATACTCCAAGAAACTATTTTCACTCTTAGGAGTATAATTAATTGTTCTTATTCGCCACCTCCGACATTTAAATAACTAAGCATCGGGAAGGGGAGAAACAAACCCTAAAATTCAAAAGCATGCATATTTGAATCTTTAAACATTGCCCTTATCGGACAATGATGCTATCTTTCAAACAGAGGACCAGGGTCAGTCCAAACAATCCAACTGCACTACCTTGCAGTCATTAGGCAAGTTCATCGCTTGCTCATGTGAACTTGAGTACTTTTATCAAATTACTTGCAAAGTACTATACTTATCACTCTTGCATGAAAAGCAAAATGCTACTTTCATAACTATGCATATGACTATGTGGTGGGAAATGGAACCATGGTATGAGTATGGTGGAGGTTCCATTGCAAAGGGTTTGTATCCATCAAGGATTAACAAATGTTTTTTCCAAGGGACTTTGTAACGAGCAGGAATCGAACCTGCTCTATTCGGATTCTAGTCCGTCTAGATACCAATCGATAGTTTTTTTTAAGCAGTTTCGTCTAGTGATTCTTGTGTCGTAAGACTCATGTTAACCATAAGATCTGGAGTGGGACGGAGTAGTCAGTTGTATTTCTTCCTCTCGTACATCAACAGATGCGCTTACCGTAGCAGTTGTGTCTTGCGAGAACAACCAGTGGTTGGGGATCCCATTCTGATTCCCCACGGTAATGCGGTCTATGATGGGTTGCAGCGACCGGCAAGGTATCATGGTCGTGAAACCTGATAGTAGTCGAGGTCGGATGGTATCCAATGGATACGCTGACCGGCGATGACCCAAGGTCGGAACTGCAACAAAGGGTGGGTGCGCGGGGTCGCGAAGGAATGCAATGATTGACTAGGACCTTATACCGGGCCTCACACCACGGAAGTGTGGACGGGAAAGTTCCCCGGTTGGCACCAAGGTTAAGATCTCTTATGGGTAAAGCAACACACCTCTGCAGAGTGTAATGAATCGTGACCTGTCACTCCCTGTTCCGGGTTTTGGAACTACGAACACTGCCGGAAAGGAACTCCATGAAGTTCTAGACACCCGATGAACGCTGACGGACATAGCTCTTCAGAATAAAAGCAACCTTTTGAAGAAATGCTTATAAAAACCTGCATTGGTATTAGACTTTCTGGTCTAATGTCGTAGCTAGTGCATTAAACACCCCTTTCCTATAATGAACTTGTTGAGTACGCTCGTACTCATACCTCTTATAATCCCATGCTTAGATTGTCTGAATCACCTGGAGGAGGCCACTGAAGGACAAGATGGAGCAGATGGGATCTGCTCTGAAGAACCAGACCTCTCTGGAGGAGTAGAGGGGGTTGATTACCAGATAGTGTACGAAACCGGGGAGGTTCCAGAAGAAGACCACGCTTAAGCAATAAGAGTAGTAGTAGTAGTCGAGCCGCACGAACTTTATAGTATTTAGTTGCTCGAGTAGAATGGTGTTAAACCTTCTAAGACATATATTGTATAAGTTAAGTATGGTTCACCTAGAATCTAGGAGTGATCCTCTATGGACCCAGGAGGAGATCCAATGTGATGTATATATATGTGGTTTGTAATGTTATGTGACTGAAATAAAGACCAGCTATGCTTATGTTGTACTACTCTGAGGGATGTAATATTTGCGGATCGGTACTTCGCATATGTTATGTCAACGACTGGCTTACTACAACATGCAGTGGTATGCAGGGTCACCACAGTTGGTATCAGAGCAAAAGCTTTGACCTTAGGTTGGAACCTAGTTAATGGGAAAACCTGTAGGAGTCAAATAGGAGTAGTAAAGGATTCTCTAAAAATATGATGTCTATTCACTTGAGAATAATACATTCATATCTTTTAGTGCAATAATTCTTTATTATAACTATTATGATGCATTATTACTAATATTATATTCATTCTTATCTACAACCAACTATGGCCAGTTCACGTTCCGGACGCAACGTTAAGGTGAAGGAATCCATGTTGGATGATTATGATGGAGGACTTGCGCACATACCTATGTTACTAGAATTTGGGTGTGATCCCCAGATCCGAGTGATGAAGTACATGTACTACGATGGTACTGTACTGGCAAAGTGTAGAGTAGGACTCCAACTACCTGAAGCCTTAGGTATGAGCCCAGTAATGCCTGCAGGAGAGGCAAGAACAATTAGGACAGCCTATCACATAGCTATCCTAAAAGCTATCACTGAGATATGCGAGCATAAGACGAAAGATCTTATTGGCTCCGAGTTTTCCCATATTCCACATATGGAGGAGGATGATGATCCTACCCTAAAACATTTCAAGTTTGCCAAAAAGAAACCTGCAGAAGCTGCAAAATACATGGACAACTGTAGGAACCTTCTAACTTTGTTCTTTCAGTTGAGTCGCCACTTGGCGTGAGCAATTGATACAATGTTAGATGAGTTTACAGAGCCTAAAGATGAGTCAAAAGTTAAGGAGCCTATGGAGAGCGAGCTACATACACCAGTATATTCTACTGGTGATTACATAGACATAGATGCCCCTGAACCACAAATAACACCACTAACACCTAGGTACTTTAGTAGTAGCTCCTATGGAGGCTATGAGGGAGGAGAGGTCTGGAAACACACGTCGCTCAGTTACCCCGATAGAGAACTCCACTGGATGGCGTACTGAGCCATTCATGGGTACTTATGCAGATCCGGTGAGATGTGACCTGGAGATAGATCAAGATGCTATAGATCAATACCAGAACTTTCACTATGGTATGGGAGATTACCAGGAGAACCCTATAGTGATCGAGTCGGACTCGGAAGGAGGGAAGGCACGTAAGATGGCCAAGGGGGAGTATACCCCAGGGGAGGATTATGCATCGTTAAATAATCATTTCCTGATGACAGATTTCTCCCTGGGATCTTCCTCAGACTCGGACTACCAGCCTACTGGGAAGCCATATGTTCCAGACACTATCAGAAGGACGACACGTTCGACCGGATGGATGCCTGGAATGTACCAAGAATAAAGCTACGAGTAGTTGACCACCAACGGAGGTGATAATACAATACAAATGTACCATATGTATTGTAGTGTGTACTAGTTTAATGATTTGTAATTTTCATACAATAAGTGAGTTTGCATACTCACACTAATTATGGGTATTGTAACAAACTACTTATGTATGTATATACATGGTATATGTTTTGTATGATTTGGATTTGCTTCTTGATTTCCATTGCGTGACTAGTTCTGAGCACAAAGTTGAGCTCAGAAAACTTGCGCATGGAGTAACTATGAGTACCACTTTGTGTTACAGAGCTAGGGGTGATGTCAGGATCGACGGGAGAGGAGAGCGAAGTTCAGCGCCTCGAGCGCGAGGCAAGACAGAAGGAGGAAGCAGATGCAGCAGCAGTCGCAGGACATCAGTTTCCTTCACCACCAGCTTCGATGACGCAACAGAACTTCCTGTAGTATATGAAGATGCTGGAGGAAAGACAGCGTGCAACGATGGAGCGGCAGAACAAGTTCTTTCAAGAACTTCTGCATCAGAACAGGGTAGAGAGGCCTGAAAACCAGGGAGTTACCTTGTCGGACTTCCAGAACACCAAGCCTATATCCTTTGCATACGCACCGGAACCAATGGATGCGGAGGATTGACTGATGGACACCGAGAGAAAGCTCAAAACAGTTGGATGCACTGATGAGGAGAAAGTAAGGTATGCGACACATTTGTTGTGTGGACCCGCTACATCCTGGTGGGATAATATAGTGGCAGTACATCCAATTCGAAAGGTATTCACATGGGAGGAGTTCAAAAAGAAGTTCAGGGAATCCAATGTTCCTGAAAGTGTGATGGAATTGAAGCGTAGAGAATTTGAGAACCTAGAGCAGAAAGATAAGGCGATCTTGACATATGTCACAGAGTTCTCAGGATTGTCCCAATACGCAGCGGATGAAGTGAGTACCGAGGACAAGAGGAAGAAAAGATTCATGAGAGGATTGAATCCATCTTTCAAGATGCAACTCAGGATGTTGAGGGCAACAGAATTCCAAGAGCTGGTTGATGAAGCAATCACGCTGGAGGAAGATTTCAAGTAAGTACAAGAGGAGAAGCGCAAGAAGGCAAAGTTTGAACCGAAGAAGTTTGTTAGCAACAAATCCAATACCAACTTGACCTTCAAGCCTAGATACAACCCCAATAACAACAGGAGGACCCCAGGATCCCAGTTTATGGCCAATATCGCTTGCCGTAATTGTGGATTTAAAGGACATTATTCGAAGGATTGCCGGAAGGCAAAGGTGATTTGCTTTGGTTGTCGCCAGGAAGGGCATATGCTGAAGGATTGCCCTAATAGAAACAATGGAGGAGGAAAGTCAGGAGGAGGAGGGAGTAAGAATGGAAACTCTAGAGGGAGCTGGAAGAACAAGAAGACCTTCGGAAAGCTGAATTGTACCGGCCTGGAGGAGGTGATTAACTCAGACAAGAGTGTCATAGGTACACTTCAGATACTTACTCATCATGGCAAAGTACTTTTTGATACTGGTGCAACCACATCTTTCATTTCTCAACAATTCATCATCAAAGATGGGATAAATTGCACTAAGTTAGAAACACCCATTACCATATTATCTGCGGGGGAACGATATTAGTTACCCACGTTAAGCAAGAGCAGGTCGTTATGATCTGCAGATGTGCGTTTAACGCAGACTTGTTTGTCCTACCCATGAAGGACATAGATGTCATTCTTGGTATGAATTGGTTGGAAGAGAATGAAGCCTTGATAGATTGTGCATACAAGACAGTGTCTCTGAACAGTCCCGATGGAGGAAGGATTATTTATCAAGGAGATAATCATACCCAGATCGAGGTTGAGTTACAGCTTAACAGTATGAAGGAGGTGAAACTAGAGGATATACCAGTAGTCAATAGATTCCAAGATGTTTTCCCAAAGGAATTACCTGGAATGCCACGAGACAGAGAGATAGAGTTTACAATAGACTTATTCTAGGAACAGCCCCAATTGCCCAAGCAACATATAAGATGGGACCAAAAGATCTGAAGGAACTCAAAGAGCAATTGGATGATTTGGAACAAAAAGGATTCATACAAGAAAGTGTATCACCATGGGGAACGCCAGTAATATTTGTTGACAAAAGAGATGGAGGCCGTAGAATGTGTGGAGACTATTGAAATCTCAACAATGTTACCATCAAGAACAAGTATTCACTGCCTAGAATCCAAGATTTGTTTGACCAAGTCAGCGGAGCTGGAGTATTCTCCAAAATAGACCTGAGATCGGGTTATCACCAGATAAAGATCAAGAAGGAAGATGTCCCAAAGACTGCCTTTGTTTCAAGGTATGGACATCATGAGTACTTAGTAGTAGTACCATTTGGGTTGACAAATGCCCCAACAATATTCATGAACCTCATGAACAAGATATTCATGCCCCATCTTGACAAGTTTGTCATCGTTTTCATCGATGATATCTTGATATATTCCAAGGATAAGGCTGAACATGCAGAGCATCTCAGGATAGTGTTACAAACACTAAGAGAACATCAGCTTTATGCCAAATTCAGCAAGTGTGAGTTTTGGCCGGACCAAGAGGAATTTCTTGGCCATGTGATTAGTAAAGATGGAATAGCTGTAAACCCAAGCAAAGTAGCAGCAGTTTTGGAGTGGGAAGCACCTAAGAATGTCAAGGAAATAAGAGGATTCTTAGGAATGGCAGGATACTACTGGAGATTCATTGAAGGATTCTCCAAGATAGCTGGACCAATGACCAAGTTATTACGGAAAAATACACCTTTTGTGTGCTCAGACGAGTGTGAACATAGTTTTCAAACTCTGAAGGAGAAGTTAACAACAACACATGTGTTAGCAGTACCAGAAACCGGCAAGGATTACACAGTATATTGTGATGCATCCAAGCATGGATTGGGATGTGTACTTATGCAAGATCCAAAAGTGATATCTTATGGATCAAGGCAACTAAGACCTCATGAAGTCAATTACCCCACAGATGACTTAGAGTTAGCAGGCGTAGTGTTTGCGCTAAAAAGTTGGAGACATTTCCTTTATGGAGCCAAGTGTGAACTTTATATGGATCATAAGCGTCTCAAATACTTCTTTACTCAGAAGGAATTGAACATGATACATAAAAGATGGCTGGAATTGATCCAAGATTATGATTTGACCATATTGCAGTTGATGGTATATTGCAGTTGTGTTTTCATCATCTTCCGGATCGGTGACACCGTCGTATCGATCGGCGAAGACCTCCCGAATAGAAGTAGATCTGTCGATGAAGTCGAAGTTGTCAACGCTTTCCAAGTCGCTGCTCAGATCGGAGTCCGTGAACGACCCGAAAGACATGCCGCCGAGTAGATCGGCGAGTTCTCCGCCGACGGCGGGTTTGATGAAGCTTGGTGGCGAAACCTCCTTGTCGCATTACTCGGTTGATGATGATGATCCCGAGAAATCGGAATCGGCCGCTAACGGTCTCGAAAAAATTGGTGCCGCCAGGCGATGCGATCCTTCTTTCCCAACACGGAAGTGGAAGCTTCCGAACGTCATCTCCATCGACTCCTCCAGATCGACATATGCATGCAAAAGGGCGGGAGGGTGAGGAACAAAATCGACAAGATCAGGTTTGGCCTGTTTACCTCCGTCCATCACGTTGCTTGCTGTCGACAATGTTGACGATGCCATCGAGATCACCTCCTTGTCACCTCTAAATCCCACAGACGGCGCCAATTGGCAAGGGATTAACTTGTCAATGCCTATGGATTGTAGACTTGGGTTTTCGTAGAAAGTAGAGGGCAAGTAGATCTCGAAGGTTCGGCCAGAAAATGTGCTCGACTATGAAAAACTAGGTTATGTTGACAATGGATTTGATCCTTTCTTTCACCCTCGGCTCCCCTTTATATAGGAGGTGGAGTCAAGGCTTTCCGTGTCGTACAAGTTACAAACTCCGGGAGACTATCGAAGTCCTTCCTGTACAATTACATGACTCTTTATTCCTAACCTAACTCTATCTTCTATATCGACAGTTATTGGGCTTCTGGGCCATGAACGCTTCGGGTCATAGTCCTCCAAATATCCTCGGGTACCTTATTCGGTAAGCCCATTGGGGATGCCTATGTCAGCGGCAGCCTCCTCCGTCGCGCAAGCACCACCTTCGAGCCCAGCCTCCCTTGATGCAGAGGGCTTGCATCGCGACGCCCTCTGGTCCGCTTCTTCCCTCCCCACCCAGTCTCCCTCGACCCGCTCGGCGTTCGCCCGTCGCTCTCCACGTCGCTCCCACGCACAAACATGGAAAGGAATCGAGGGACTCGAGGAGGGAGAGGAAGAGGGAGGGGAGGGGAGGGGAGGGGATGGGAGCTGGGCTCACCGACAACGATGGCAGGGGTCGAGGACGAAGTCGACGACGACATCAGGGGTTGAGGAGGAGGACGCGTGGATCCTGTTCCTCCTCCACACCGAAGCGGCGGCTCGCCCTCCTCCACGCCGAAGCGCCGGCTCCTCCTCCTTGATGCGGCGGCTCCTCCTCCTCCACGCCGAAGCGGGTTCAGCTGCTGGTGGCGGGGATGCGTGGAGCATGGAGGCATGCGGCCGTCGCGGAGGAAGGCGGCGGCGGCAGCGCGCTCCATTGCCGTCGCGGAGGAAGGCGGCGGCGGTTTGTCGTGGGGGAGAGAGGGAGGGGTACGGACGAGGTAGGGGTACAGGACGATGTGATATAGGTGGTTCTATTTCTGTGGCGCACCAGACACGGTGCACCACAGAATGCGCTCCAGCACCAGTGCGCCACATAATGTCTTATTTCTGTAGCGCACTGGACCCGGTGCGCCACAAAAATAGCGAAATCAATTATTGGGGCTGGCAGGGTGTGGGCCCCATGGAATTTCTGTGGCGCATGAGCTTTGGGTGCGCCACAAAAATAAGCTATTTTGTGGTGCATCTTGTCTGGTGCACCACAGAAAATGTTTATGTGGCGCACGAGAAGCTGGTGCGCCACAGAAATTGAATCCCACCTATAAAGCTTTTCCTTCTAGTGTTCGAAGCTACTTGGAATCGTTCGGTACGTTCGTGCGTCTTTGGTTCCTCCACCTTGCGGAACTTCACAAAATCTTTGGCGGAGATTGCTGGGCCTAGTTACTACAATGGTAAAGATATGGTCGAGGGGACCCTACATGTGACATAGATTGACAAAAGGTTGTGATGCGGCATAATTTGTGGGGAATTGATTATGGACCTAGTGTTTGTAGTTAACATGTGTATGATGAATCAAGACGGGAGTTATTAGCCTTTTCAGATGGGTAAGAGGGAGTAAATTGATTCTACGACATGCCGCTGAAGGTCGGTGACTGAGTGAAGAAAGTCTCATACTACAAGGTGGCATTTTGAATCATAACTTCTTTGCTAATGTATTTCTTTAACAAACAGAGTTTTACTGATTTGGAAACATTTTACAGACAAAAACAAGCAATCATTAAGGTTGTACAACATAGCTGTAATAAAACATGATTCGTGAGCTAATATTCCCGACAGTTCTAAAGTTTGAAAATCTACATTGTAACTTAAGAGCCAACTTAGCATGATGGTGTGATTTGGTGGCTTCAAACTAGGTTCTCTGGATGATCCTTGCAGCTACATTCACCAAAGTATTATTGTGTGTATGCGAGAGAAAGCAAAGCTATTGGAGATGGAGCGCTTCCAAAATTGTTATTGCTAGCTCGAAACGAAGGGTTTCCGCCTAGAATGCAGATGTTACCGGTGGTGAGTAATCACACAGATTTCACAGTAATAGCAAAGATAACAAAATTTTCGACGTTACAATTGAGTCTTTTAGTTCCATTCTTATGAAATTTGTTCTTTCAATTGAACTAGCAGGGTGACCCGCGCAATTGCGCGCGGCTAGTTTCGATATATTTTGAATTTTCACAAATGTATTAGTTTTCTTTTTAACTAACATTTGGTTAGAGGAAATTAAAATAAATAAGAATCAAATATATGCTTATAGTAATTGCATGTAGTTTGTAGACCTTCCCTACTGCTTCAACATAGTTACTATACAGGTGCTAAAACATTTTCATATGAGGAAATGCAAACTTCGTAAAATTTCATTGTTTATGATTCCATGTTCTATAATGTACGTAGCCTTGAACTGTACCATTAAACCTATATTATCTCCACAACTCTACCATGTCTAGTAACACAAAGAAATATCGGTTGTGTAGGCATCAAAGATAGATCCTAGCGATTATGCTCATTCTTGATTGGCGTCACCAGACTTGTTTTTGGGAACTCTCTATTTATTTTTTTAGGTTAATATTGAAATGGCTGCATCTTCAAGCAGATAAGTCTTCTTCGAAAAGTCGTTGGTTCTTACTCATCGGATCAAGGTTACCCACAAATCAAAGGTGAATGTGAAGGTGAGAATATATGTAGTGTAAGACAATGATTTGGGGGAACCGGCTCAACCCTAAACTGGGTGGCCTATCACATATATATATAGGTGTGTTACAATAGGTACAATACATGTACACATACACAGAAGCTATACACAGTCTAACACCCTCCCTCAATCTTAGCCACTTCTCAAAGAATCTAGAAGGGTAAGATTGCGCCTACAAGCCTCAAACTGTGGTAGAGGTAACGGCTTAGTGAAGATGTCTGCAAGTTGATCCTTAGAAGAGATGAACTTGATCTGGAGTTGCTTCTGTGACACACGTTCCCGTACAAAGTGAAAGTCAACTTCAATGTGTTTCATTCGGGCATGAAATACCGGATTAGCCGAGAGATATGTAGCACCGATGTTATCACACCAAAGGATAGGAGGCTGCACTTGGGATATACCCAATTCCCGAAGCAAGGACTGTACCCAAATAATCTCTGCGGTAGCATCACCAACAGCCTTATACTCAGCTTCAGTACTGCTGCGAGAAACAGTTGCCTGTTTGCGAGCACTCCAGGCGATCAAACTAGAGCCATAGAACACAGCATAGCCCCCCGTGGATCGCCTGTCATCCGGACTGCCAGCCCAGTCCGCATCAGAAAACGCCGAAAGAACCCCTGAGGAATTCGGCCGTATATAAAGGCCATGAGACACTGTGAGTCGAACATAGCGCAAAATGCGCTTAACAGCAGACCAGTGCGTGTCACGTGGCGCCTGTAGATACTGACAAACTCTGTTGACAGCAAAAGAGATATCTGGTCTCGTAATCGTCAAGTACTGAAGACCACCAACAATCCTTCTGTACTCTGTCGCATCCGCAGAAGACAGAAGCTCACCATCAACTGCAGTGAGCTTGTCAGTGGAAGACATAGGCGTAGCAATCGGCTTACACTTAAGCATCCCAGCTCGCTGTAAGAGCTCCAAGGAGTACTTCTTTTGCGTCATAGTCAACCCAGCAGCACGAGAGGAAACCTCCACACCAAGAAAGTAATGAAGCTTCCCAAGGTCTTTGACCGCAAAATCAGCACCAAGAGAATGAACAAGAGCATCAGCAGCAACCTGAGAGGAGCTGACCAAAATAATATCATCTACATAGACCAACAAGTACATAGTGACTGTAGGCTTCTGCAGAAGGAATAAGGATGAGTCAGCTGTGGAAGGCGAAAAACCATGAGCACGAAGGGCAGTCGCAAGACGGGCATGCCAGGCACGAGGAGCTTGCTTCAAGCCATAGAGTGCTTTGGTGAGACGACAGATATAATCAGGGCGGCCAGGATCAACAAAACCAGGCGGCTGTCGCATATAGACCTCCTCCTCCAAGACTCCATGAAGGAAAGCATTCTGCACATCAAGCTGACGGAGAGACCAACCTCGAGTGACCGCAATAGAGAGAAGAAGCCGGATAGTAGTAGGCTTGACCACTGGACTAAAAGTATCTTCATAGTCAAGACCATAACGCTGCCGAAATCCTCTAGCAACAAGGCGCGCTTTATAGCGCTCAATAGATCCATCAGCGTGCTTCTTCACCTTGAAAACCCACTTAGAGTCGATAACATTGACCTTCGGTGGTGAGGGAACAAGAGTCCATGTCTCATTACGAAGAAGAGCGTGATACTCCTGTTCCATGGCCTCTCTCCAATGAGGAATGCTCATAGCAGCCTGGTACGTACGAGGCTCGGAGGTAGGATCCGTGATAGCAGCAGCCATACATGAAGCATGCCAGGCGACGGTCCCATCAGTGCGCGCCTTCGGACAAAAAATGCCACTACGACTGCGCGTATGCGGTCGCAAAACAGGAGCCGTCGAGGTAGATGGAGCAGCCGTAGAAAGCTCAGTCGGCGAGGGACCGGGCGAGGGAGACGGCAATGACCCAGCCGTCGAGGGGCTGGGCGAGGGCGACAGCAGCGACCCAGTCGGCGAGGGACTGGGCGACGCGGTGCGAGGCGACGCACTGGGCGACGAAGGCGACGACTCAATATGTGGGCTGCTCGGCGAGAGAGACAGCCCAGGTGAGACGGGCGACGGTGGCGTAGCGGGCGACCCTGGGCGAGAGCCAGGCGGCCCAGCGGTAGACGGCGAGGATGCGCCAGGCGTCGAAGACGGGTCGGCCTGCCCAGCATGGGCACGGGAACCGAGGCCATGCAAGGGCACGGTGCGATCGACGTGTGCATCAGTGTGCACAGGTGAGGAAGACTCCGATACGTCTTCCAAAAGTTCCAACCGAGCCCCACGTCCAGTGCCTGCACCATGGTTAGGCAATAATACAGGAGAGTATGCAACATCTTCAAATTGGTCAGAGGCAATGGAGGATGAATGCATGAGTGGAGGTGCAGTGGTGGACACAGGGAGTTGAGCAAAAGGAAACACATGCTCATCAAACACGACATCCCGAGATATGTAAACACGATTAGTGGGAACATGGAGGCATTTGTAACCCTTATGCAAGGAACTATAGCCAAGAAAAACACACTTTTTAGACCTAAACTCAAGCTTGCGTTTATTGTATGGGCGAAGGTGAGGCCAGCAAGCACAACCGAACACCTTAAAAAAGGTATAGTCGGGCTGTTCACCAAGCAAGAGTTCAATAGGGGTCTTCATATTAAGAACACGTGTGGGGATACGATTGATGAGAAAACATGCAGTAGTGAAAGCATCACTCCAAAACCGAAAAGGAACCGATGCATGAGCCAAAAGAGTGAGTCCAGTTTCAACAATATGACGATGCTTACGTTCTACTGAACCATTTTGCTGATGTGTATGTGGGCATGCTAAGCGATGTGCGATCCCAAGCGACTGGAAAAAGGAATTAAGGTTGCGATATTCACCCCCCCAATCCGACTGAACATGAACTATCTTATGCTTGAGAAGGCGCTCAACATGCTTTTGAAATTGGACAAAAATATCGAACACATCAGATTTACGCTTAATGAGATAAAGCCAAGTGAAACGACTGTAAGCATCAACAAAGCTGACATAATAATTATGACCACTAATGGAGGTTTGGGCAGGACCCCATACATCTGAAAACACAAGCTCTAGAGGATGTTTCACCTCACGAATAGACTCCGAAAAAGGAAGTTGATGACTCTTCCCCTGCTGACAAGCATCACACACTGCTACATCTTTATTGCTAGGAATGCTAGGAAGCTCATGACGACGCAAAACATGGCGAACAATAGGTGTGGCTGGATGCCCAAGGCGAGCATGCCACTGTGACGGCGAGACGCGAACTCCACTGAAAACCCGAGAGACTCCAGGATGCTCCAAGCGGTAGAGGCCTTGGCAAAGGCGCCCACTAAGCAGAACCTCCCGCGTTTCCCGGTCCTTTATGAAAAGATCAAAAGGGTGAAATTCACAGAACACATTATTATCATATGTTATTCTAGGAACTGAAAGAAGATTGCGCGTCACAGAGGGAACTCGAAGAATATTGCGAAGGTGGAGACTCCTATTTGCATGACTAGTGAGAAGAGATGCTTGACCAATATGAGATATATGCATACCTGCTCCATTGGCGGTGTGGACCTTGTCAGAGCCGCGATAGGGCTCCTTAGTTTGCAGTTTGCCCATCTCGCTCGTCAGGTGCTCAGTGGCTCCAGAATCCATATACCAGTACGGATCAACAGAGTATGACTGAGTTTGCCCCTGAGGCTGGGACTGCTTGGGCTGCGGCGCAGGACGATCCGCCATAGCGACTTGACGAGCAGTGTTGCGCGTATCTTTCCCGTCATTGCCAAGACCAAGAAAACTTTTCTGGAAACGGCGGTGGCACTTAGATGCCCAATGACCGTCATACCCGCAGAGCTGACACTGGCGGCGCCCGCCACTCCCCGGTAGCGTCGTGGGAATACCAGACGAGGGTGGAGGTGGCGGAGGGGCCTTCCCGGAGGCGGACGGCGAGGCGCCCTTGTAGGCGGCGTTGGCAGCGAGGCCTCCTCCTCCACCGCGGGTCCGGCTGGAGCGGCGTGCTTCGACGCGCTGCTCAGTAAGGAGGAGGCGAGAATAGACCTCATGCGCCATGAGGGGGTTTGTATGAGCCCGCTCATTGATGATTTCCACCAGACCATCGTATTCCTCATCCAGACCATTGACAATGTGCGAGTTAAACTCGGAGTCGGTGAGAGGAAGTCCAATGGATGCCAACGTATCAGCAAGACTCTTGACCTTGTTGTAGAACTCGGTGGCCGTGGAGTCAAGTTTCTCACATTCGTTGAGCTCGCGGCGAAGGGCACTAGCACGAGCTTGCGACTGCGAGCCAAAAGAGCGCTCGAGAATCATCCATGCCTCCTGCGAAGTCTTCGCGAAGACAAGAAGCCCGGATACTGCCGGAGAGAGCGATCCCTGGACGGAGGAGAGAATTGCCTGGTCCTGCCCGGTCCAGACACGGTGCGCCGGGTTATACACCGGGCCGTTGACGCTGTCGACCAGCGCCGGGGGGCAGGGAAGAGACCCATCGACATAGCCAATGAGATAGTGGCTCCCAAGCAGCGGGAGAACCTGAGCGCGCCAGAATATATAGTTGTCCGGCGTAAGCTTGACGGTGATATGATTGCCGAAGTGAAACGGCGGAGGCAGCGCGCCCGTCGTGAAGACTGCCGGAGGCGTGTACGCCGTGGGGGCAGAGGCGGACGGCACGGGCGTTCCAGAGGTGGAAACAGCCGGCGCAGCCATAGATCCTGCCGGAGGCGGAGGTGCCATGAGGGCAGGGTGCATCGGGGTAGAACCCGACGCGGAGGATCCAGCCATCCAGGTCGTCGAGGAGGCCGACGGCGCAAAGGCCAGAGGCGAGATCGCGACGTCCGTGGCGGCAGACGAGGGCAGCAGCAGCGCCTGGTCTGGCGATGAAGACGCCAAGGGCTGTTGCGAGTAGAAGGAGCCGATGCTCCTCGTTCCGATCGGCGCCATGGCTGACGACACAACCGGGCGAGAGAGGAGAGCTGCCAGGGAGGCCGGGAGAAAACTCGAAGTGGACGAGCCGGAGGCAGCCGCGCCCGACATAACGACGACGGCGGCGAGCGGCAGGCGAAGGCGGCGGCGATCGACGGGCGGCGGCGGCTAGGGTTGCGTTGGGGCGGAAGCGTGGGACGTAACCAAGTCTGATACCATGTAAGACAATGATTTGGGGGAACCGGCTCAACCCTAAACTGGGTGGCCTATCACATATATATATAGGTGTGTTACAATAGGTACAATACATGTACACATACACAGAAGCTATACACAGTCTAACATGTAGCCACCCTAGGAAAAATATTGTTGCCACTCTACTTATGCACCACACTATCAGTTGAAGGTGAGCATTTTAGATGTTGGTTTTTCTAAAATAGTGCAATACTCCTTCCTATTTAGTGTCTCAAACTTTTCTTCTCTGATCATTTAAGTGTTTGCGGGAGATGTCGGTACATATAACTTGTATATTATTGTTTAACTAAAAACGCGAGATGCAGAAGTGTTCATCACTGACCTACTGTTTGAAAAAATAAAAAAAACGCGATATGTAAAAGCAACCTGACATCATCCGAAAACTCTTATGACCATCATCCGAAAGAATCTGACACTTGCCAAAATGGAGAAGTGATGATAGGCCGAGTTGAGCCTATAAGCTTGTTGTTTCTAGCATAGAAGGCAGGCAGAAGTAGAATTTTTTTATGATCATTCAGCCATCCGCAAGAAAGTGATTTTCATCAGTGGAGTGATCAATAGCAGAACATGTAGAATGTGCAGTAAAAACTGTTCAGTTTACACTTACCAAATTCATGGAAGAGAACGCCACACATTTTGCACCTTAAGAACATAAGAATGTATAAAAGTGGAATAATGGGTATTTCCCTCTATTTGCATATTATCTTCCATAAGAATACATATTCATCCAAGAAAAAAATAAAAAGGAAAACTATTCTTTCTTCTTTCTGAATCTTCCGACAACCAGGACACCACACTGTGACAATTTACAGCCGATATTAAAATTATGGAACCCCTGCAAACGTCAACAAAATATATCCATGAGATTTGAACTCTAATACCAGAGTAAGCATATACCCCTGCCTCAAAACTGAACTGAAAGTGGGGATTTCTTTTCCCTACTGTTTGAGTGTAAAAAGAAAAACTGAATTGAACATTATAGACTATTTTATCGCTCTGTTTCACCTTCAGATGCCATTGTGCACACGTACATTATTGGTTAAGAGCAAAGAAAATTAATCAAAGGACATGGCAAGAATGCATCGTTGTTCATTCTGCAAATTATGTACTCACACGCAAAACAGACAGCACGTATGTCTTGTTTAGACGGACAACAACTCACATGGCACACTGGATCGATATTCGCCTCTACTCGACTTCCTTGATACATATTGGCCTACCGACAGATCATCATCCGTTTGATGCAAGCAGATCTCGACTCTGATGAACTTGCCGGTAGCCAGGGAAGGCGAGCAAAAAAGTGCGACCACGTTCACAATGGCCACGGAGGTATACCAGTTCCTGGAGTTCAAGAACGGAAATCAAAAGTTTCATGCCACGGAGAAGAAATCCTGTGCAGATTTTACTCAATCAACGTCGGCCGGAACGGAGGAATACCAAGGTCACGCTGGTTGAATTCGTCGCAGATGGCTCGCTGTAAGGCGATGATTTTTGAACCTCATTAGGGCACATGTGCAACCGAAACCTACCACCTTCGTCACCATTAGCTGTTCGCTGTCGATCTGCCCACCATGGCTTCGCTTACGATTCCGACTTGCCAAAGGTGCTTCGGGACTCAGGAGTCAGGACACGAGGAACGCAATGCCTTGATCAATTTCCGAAAGCCAATTGGAAAGATGAAGATGTACATTATCTCCCGTGAAAGGAGTTTGCTTGGATCACGTTTTGTTTCCTCTACGGGAAGGATAAAGATGCTTCAATCACGATTTGTGTTCCCGTATCGTTCTTCTGTGGAATCGGTGTAGATGGATTTTATCTGTTCCTTTGCAATACAACGTGGAGATATAATGACGAAGTCGTTCCTCGACTTATGCGGCAGTTTTTTTTTATAGCATAGATGGATTTTATTTGTTCTATTGTACTACAAGGTGGAGATATAATTAAATCTAAGTCGTTCTATTTATATGCAAAATCTCCACCGTTGGTTGTTTGTTGTTTTAATAATAATATAATAGATAAGTTTTTTGAGCCGTAGCGAAGCATTGACATTCAACTAGTTCACCTAGTATGTGTTATACGTATCTTCAACAAAAATATTCCCCTAGTATGTGTTATACATATCTTCAACAAGAAGTGCCAACATAGCGTGCTCTAATTGGTATCTATCACTAAGTAATCTAGAGGCAAGTTTGCACTCCGTACCACCGGACTGCACTTTGCTGCATCAGCTAGAGAACAACACGATGCAATAGTACGCACGCCACCACGAGGCCACCCGGCTAGCTAGTTCGGCGACCCTGGACAATACCCCACCGACAATTATCCCGTGGAGGATCATGTGCATGCGCTCAGGTCAGTAGTTCGCTGATCTTGAATGTGTTTTAGTTGAGCAGAGCCGGCTACAGAGAGGAGGAGCACACCGCAATCACTGGGTCGAAGTCCTGGGCGGAGCTAGCAAACTGCTCATGCGCCTCGTCGGGTACCAGTCGGACAAGGCCCTTGCCCACGACACAGAGCCCAGGAGGCCGCTCCAAGCATCGGTGTCTATGTCGTACCACACAGCAAGCTGGTCTTTCTAGGCTTCCAGCTCACGTCTGTTTTGTACGACCTTTGGCACCATTACATTTATGCATCTGAGCACGAGTGATGTAAAGGACTGGACGAGGATGAGAAGGGGAAGTGCTGCGGCTGTATGGGGCCGGTGTTCTACAAGATTATCAGTGAGTGCGAGTGGTATGATTCCCGATGCCTCTTAATCTTAGGATACACTGGTTTACCAGGGAGACCATACACAAGCATATAGCTATCTTTGCAACATTTTGTATTCGAAATTTTTTGAGCTAAGTTATTTGTGACTGTTTCCCCACCAGTGACTCATGCATAATCTTTATATGCATGACTCCTATTGCCCCCCCCTCGTGAGTCCTGACATGGTATTCATTTTTGATTTTCAGTACATTTTTTCGATAAAGGGAATATATGTTATCACCGGATTTTGGCCAAATCAGGAGATGGGTCGTAAGTGAAGATGGGCTTGAAGGACATACACGTGGAGCATCTTTGAAGCGGCCTTGCGCGAAGAGTTTGGGCTTGATTGCCCATGTATTAGTAGATCGCATCGTAATTTAGATTAAAAAATAGAGTTTAGCCCGTGCACGGTTAGGTGCACGTCCAAATTAGAAAGTCCCTTGGACTATAAATATGTATCTAGGGTTATCAGAAAAGGAGGACAATCACGTTCACAACAAACACAAATCAGGCGCATCGCCACCCCTTCTTTCGACGGTTTCTCCCGGGTAAGCACCATGCTGCCTAGATCGCATCTTGCGATCTAGGCAGCACAACGTTTATTCGTTTACCTTGTGTTGCTCGTACTGAAGCGTTGTTGATGGCGAGTAGCACTATTTATCGTAAATGTTTTGGGGCTTGCATAGATGCTATTCTTGCGCATATCTGCTTAGCTGTGCCGTCCCTCAATATCTAGTTGTCCTTACACCTATCCAGGTGTAAGGGCAGCATCTTGCTTGTTCGTGACTTAGTAGATCCGATCTGTTATAGTTGCTCCTTGTTCTTCAAGGATTAGTTTAATATCTGTATGGTTAGGCCTTGCAAACGGGTTGAATGATCCGGTAGTGCGTTAGGTATGGTTTGTTAGTCCTAAGAGGGATGTTCCGGGAATTAACGTAATGTTGGTTTTTAGGCCTCTTTTAGGGTTAGCTTTCCATTATCTTTCGTGTCTATTAGGCTCAACTACGTGTAGGATGTTCCGATCATACGGTGAAACCCTAGAATGTCGTAGATTGGTTTAGCTTTGTTGTGATCAAGCAGGATCCCCATGTCATTGAAAATCCAACATGAACCATGGGGCGATCGGCTCTTTGAGCCGATCCGCAGGGCAACCTGAGAGCCGATAGGGCTCGTATTTAATGTTTACGTGTCCGCCATGCAGGGAACTAATCGAAGCAATCCACACCTTCCTCGGCCGGGTATAGGTCAGGTGGCACGCCCTTGCGGCCGCCGGGTCGTGTGCCGGAGCATTTGCGGGAAGACGTCGAGGGATCGGGGCCCGCTGCCGCCTTGGAAGCCTCCCGGCTCTTCGTGTTGCTTAACCACTGCTCGCCGGTGGGCTTTGGCAGAGCAACACATTCTGGCACGCCCGGTGGGACATCGGGACAATCTTCCGCAACAACCATGTCGTCATCTGCACCTCAGATTGCGGGAGAACCATTCAAGTATGAGGATCTGCCTCCTGAGCATAAGAAGAGATACAATGAGCTCAAGGCCATCCTGGAAGCCGATCTCATCGGCGCTTTCGAGAAAACCCGTTCGCACGGGATCAAGTTCAAAGGGTTCCAACCCGAAGGCACGCTAGATGGACTAGATCTATCTCTCCCTTCGGACGAACGTACCAGAGCCCTGCGACAGGAAGTTAATTATGCCGTTGCTCACTCTCTTCATCGGCATGCTGAGAGCCTGGTGAATACTCTGGAGCGTGTCGCGCTCAATGTGGTGCAAGAAGTCACGAAGCACAAGTACTCTCCGTCAGGTCCTGCTCTAGGAACTCACCAAGGGGAAGTACCGCTCTACACAAGGCCACCACTGCAACACACGTTCGCAGCTCCACAACAGCAAGGTTCACCGGCGTACGTCGTCTACAAGGTTGGAGGTGATCCAGTCGACTACCAATTCCTGTATGAGCCGCCCAAGGAAATTCCACATGGATACGTGTGCACATACGTGCCGGACTGCAACGACTGGATGACCCAGGTTACAGCAGGAAGGACTGCCACGGCAGGAGGAGTCGCTGGAGCAGGAAGCAGTTCTGGAGCGGATGCTGAGAAACAGGCGTGGCTAACTAAATATGCCACCAGTACAAGTTATGAACGATCAGCTTCTGCAGCTCCTACGGTGGATGAGATCACCGCCATCATGAGAGACAAGTTCGGCATATTGCCGAAGAAGAGGATGATCGGCTATTCCAAGCCGTATCCCAACGACTACGACCTGATCCCGCTGCCACCTAAGTATCGACTCCCTGACTTCATGATGAGGACATCCCTACCTCACTACTACCTCCGTCATTACCAACTGAAGATGAACCTGCTGTGAAGCTCAAGTCCAATGAAGTCAGGATTGGACCAATAACACGAGCTCGTGCGAAGCTACTTAAACAACAGGTGAACTTGTTTCTAAGCGATACTTTGATTGATGAGAACTTTATACTGCCTAAATCCTATTACTTATGTATCATCAGGTATCAAGAGGAGACGAGCATCGCACGAGGAGAGGAGCAGCTGGACATGAAGACGGACGTCAAGATGGCCGTGAAGCTGGACATGGAGCTGGACATGAAGATATCTCATGGACGCGCGAGGGAGGAGCGGGAGGCATGCGCGAGAGGAGAAGAAGAAGTCCAGGCCGGTCCAGAACCCGGTCAGACCGGCCCCCAGACCGGCCAGCCCGGTTCCTGGCCCGGTCGACCGGTCGCAAACCGGACGACAACCGGAGGAAGCCCCTCGTACCGGACGGAAACCGGAAACTTCACAGTTTTCCGGTCCACAGCCTGGTTGACCGGACCACTGACCGGACAGCCCGGTCCACAGCCCGGTTGACCGGACCAGAAACCGGACCGGCCGGTCCACAGCCCGGTCGACCGGACCCCAGACCGGACATGTCCGAGTCTGTCTCGACCAGATCTATTCGCGGGTCGGTTTTACTTGTATTTTTTCGACCGAACTCGTCCCGGACGCCTATATAAGTGCCTTGGACGACCCCTAGCTGCTTCGGACCACGTTTAAGATAAACCCTAGTTCTTAGTTGTTTTCTCTGCAAAACTATTGAATTCCCTACACCATATTGCTTGGATATTGTGTAGATCCTGTTTAAGTCTTGTGTGATCTGTCTGTTCCATTGGGAATTAGACGGTTGCAACTTACCGCTTCGTGGTCGGCGGCTACGTGCGCAAGTGTGTGGAGTTGCGAATATCTTGCAGGGGTTGAGAGCTGTTGCATCCGGCGACGAGGGACCAATCGAGAGATCTCGTTGCGTCATACAAGTTATCATCCACTTCATCGTCGTGTATCTCCGCTGCTATCACCCGTGATCATCATCACCACCGTTGCTTATCGAGAAGATCGGGCCACCCCTTATCATCTTGGTATCAGATTTCCAGTTTTCCTCGGTAAGCCATCCACAATCCACCCCATAGTTGAGTTGTGAGTGTTTTCCTATCCAGAAAAAGCCAAAAAAAAATTAGGGTTAGGGTTTGCCATAGCCATAGCTTGCACTAATTTTCGAGTTTTAGTTGCTTTTCGTAGTTGTTTTTTGCGTACCTTTATCTTTGTTCTAGTAGAATTGTTAGGGTTTGTGTTTTCTCTATCATCTAGTTTATCTTCTAGTGTCAGTTCTGTTACTCCGAGTCCACATAGCGTACAGTGTGCTTGTTCCCAACCATAGACACAGCCTTTCGATATACGTGACTAGGAACTTCCCCAGAAGAGACTAGTTTTACCGCTCGACAGGCTGCTCATTAGGGTTTTGGTGCTTTGCATATCTTGTTGGCCGTGTTATCAAGGAGTTGAGTCATAACATCAAAAAAAAGGAAGAGAAAATTGAAAAGAAGCAAAAAGAACTACATAGCTGCGTTACAAAAAGAAAATACAAAAAGAAAAGTGTGTGCTAGTTGAAATCAAGTGAAAGGCCTAAGTTGCTTCATGATCAGAATGTATGATAAACTCTTTTGGCCACAAGTAATGTTGCCAAACCTCAAGAACTCTAATTAAAGCATACAATTCTTTATCATATATAGGATAGTTCAACTTAGCACCAGAAAGTTTCTCAGAAAAATATGCAATTAACTCAACTTGATGTTAAAATTCCTGGTTTAGAGATACTATGTGATTTGTATGCCACTGATCATGATTTTGCTGAACCATATCGATTATGTGCTCTTGGTAAAGCATGGGAAAACTATCACATACATGATGGGTTCTTGTTTAGGGCTAACAAACTATGTGTTCCAGAATCGTCTGTGCGTTTGCTCTTATTACAGGAATCACATGCTGGAGGTTTGATGGGTCACTTTGGGCGTGAGAAGACGCTACTCATGCTAGCTGACCACTTTTATTGGCCAAAGATGAGGCGGGACGTGGATAGATATGTGCGAAGATGCATTACTTGCAACAAGTCCAAGTCCAAGCTGAAGCCTCACGGTTTGTATACTCCTTTACCGGCACCTACTACACCATGGGAGGATATTAGTATGGATTTTGTGTTGGGTTTGCCGCGTACTAAGAGAGGCCATGATTCTATATTTGTGGTAGTGGATAGATTCTCTAAGATGTCCCACTTTATTGCCTGCCACAAGAGCGACGATGCGTCGCATATTGCTAACCTGTTTTTCGGGGAGATTGTACGTCTACATGGAGTCCCGAAGACTATTGTTTCTGATCGTGACGTGAAGTTTATGAGCTACTTCTGGAAGACGCTTTGGAGAAAGCTGGGAACGAAGCTGCTGTTCAGCACTACTTGCCATCCCCAAACTGATGGTCAAACTGAAGTGGTGAATAGAACATTGTCACAAATGTTGAGATCCATGATCAAGAAGAACCTGAAGGAGTGGGAAGAGTGTTTGCCGCATGTGGAGTTTTCTTACAACAGGGCGGTACATTCTACCACGGAGCTATGTCCTTTTGAGGTGGTGTATGGTTTCAAACCCATTACTCCACTTGACTTGTTGCCTTTGCCCATACATGAGAGAGTTAATATGGAGGCATCAAAGAGGGCAGAGTATGTGAAGAAGATTCATGAGAAGACTAAAGAGTTGATTGAGAAGAAAGGCAAGAGCAATGCTGCAAGGATGAATAAGAAGCGCAAAGAGATGTTGTTCAAGCCTGGTGATTTGGTCTGGGTACATTTTCGCAAGGATAGGTTCCCGAAGCTGAGAAAGTCTAAGTTGAAGCCTCGTGGTGATGGTCCTTACAAAGTGCTTGCCAAGATCAATGATAATGCATACTCGATAGATCTTCCAGAGGATGAGTTTGGTGTCAGTAATTCTTTCAATGTTGCTGATTTGACACCGTATGACGGAGAAGACCTTGGAGCGTCGGGTCGACGCCTTTTGAAGGGGGGAGATGATGAGGACATCCCTACCTCACTACTACCTCCGTCATTACCAACTGAAGATGAACCTGCTGTGAAGCTCAAGTCCAACGAAGTCAGGATTGGACCAATAACACGAGCTCGTGCGAAGATACTTAAACAACAGGTGAACTTGTTTCTAAGCGATACTTTGATTGATGAGAACTTTATACTGCCTAAATCCTATTACTTATGTATCATCAGGTATCAAGAGGAGACGAGCATCGCACGAGGAGAGGAGCAGCTGGACATGAAGACGGACGTCAAGATGGCCGTGAAGCTGGACATGGAGCTGGACATGAAGATATCTCATGGACGCGCGAGGGAGGAGCGGGAGGCATGCGCGAGAGGAGAAGAAGAAGTCCAGGCCGGTCCAGAACCCGGTCAGACCGGCCCCCAGACCGGCCAGCCCGGTTCCTGGCCCGGTCGACCGGTCGCAAACCGGACGACAACCGGAGGAAGCCCCTCGTACCGGACGGAAACCGGAAACTTTGCAGTTTTCCGGTCCACAGCCCGGTTGACCGGACCACTGACCGGACAGCCCGGTCCACAGCCCGGTTGACCGGACCAGAAACCGGACCGGCCGGTCCACAGCCCGGTCGACCGGACCCCGCACCGGACATGTCCGAGTCTGTCTCGACCGGATCTATTCCGGGTCGGTTTTACTTGTATTTTTTCGACCGGAACTCGTCCCGGACGCCTATATAAGTGCCTTGGACGACCCCCTAGCTGCTTCGAGACCACGTTTAAGATAAACCCTAGTTCTTAGTTGTTTGCTCGCAAAACTATTGAATTCCCTACACCATATTGCTTGGATATTGTGTAGATCCTGTTTAAGTCTTGTGTGATCTCGCTGTTCCATTGGGAATTAGACGGTTGCAACTTACCGCTTCGTGGTCGGCGGCTACGTGCGCAAGTGTGTGGAGTTTCGAATATCTTGCAGGGTTGAGAGCTGGTCATCTGGCGACAGGGACCAATCGAGAGATCTCGTTGCGTCATACAAGTTATCATCCACTTCATCGTCGTGTATCTCCGCTGCTATCACCCGTGATCATCATCACCACCGTTGCTTACTGAGAAGATCGGGCCACCCCTTATCACTTCACAAAATTCAGTGGATCAGAAGGAACCAGCTCGATCGAGCACGTGAGCCGATACTTGGCACAGTTGGGCATGGTCTCAGCTTTGGACGAGCTACGTGTGAGGTTCTTCTCGCAGTCTCTCACGGGTCCAGCCTTTGGGTGGTACACCTCGTTGCTACCAAACTCGGTTCGGACGTGGAAGCAGCTGGAAGAGCAATTCCATGAACAATACCATTCAGAAACCACGGAAGCTAGCCTTGCCGATCTGACTCAAGTTCGGCAGAGACGAGGAGAGACGGTATCTGAGTACATCCAGAGGTTCAGGACCGTCAGGAACCGATGTTATTCGGTTCGCCTAACTGAGAAGGAAGCAGTCGAGCTGGCAGTAGCAGGATTGTCAACGCCGCTCAAAGATGTGACCTTCCAAGCAGAGTACAATTCACTGGCGCACATGGTTCAGAAGTTGACAGCATACAAACAGCGCCATCCAGAATTGTACCAGGACAAGTACAAGCGCGTCGCCCTGATTGAGACGGACGAGGATGAAGACTCTGCAGGAGATCAGGAGGTCGCGGTAGCTGAGTGGACTCGGGGGGCAAAACCCGTGTCCTGCAAGTGGGTGAAACAACCAGGGCCTGCAAAGGGGTTCGACTTCGATTTGAGCAAAACGGAGCAGATTTTTGATTTGTCGCTGAAGGAGAAACAGCTGAAGTTACCCGAAGGTCACAAAATCCCCACGCCACAAGAGATGAACGGCAAGCCATACTGCAAGTGGCATCACACGTTCACCCATGCCACCAACGACTGCAAAGTCCTTCGCGGACAGATTCAGATGGCGATAGAGCAAGGCCGATTACTCTTCGGTCAGTTTGCCATGAGAGTTGACACGCAGCCGTTCCCGGAGGTCAACATGGTCGATCTCAGTCAGTGCATAGGACGCGAGCCAGGTTTCTCGTTTGATATCCATATGGCAGGGCTTGCAGATCACCATGGCAAGGATAAGCCAGAGAGCAGTCGCTCTCGCGGCAAAGACAAAGAGGAGGCCGATCCACGCGACCGGCCCCAGCATGATGGCAGACGGTATTTAACTGAGAAAGAGGTGATAAGCGTCCGGTATCAACGCCCACTTTTCGCACATCTTCTCAACAAGTATGAGCAGCAGTACGACCGACGTCGGCGCTACGACGAAGATGATGATAGATATCGTCGGTCTGATGCAGACAACATGAAATACCGTCGACACGAAGGGTATGAGCGTCACGCTAGAGGGAGGTCAAGAGAGCGAGAGGACGTGGATAGGCACTGGAACTGTCCTTTCTTCAAACATTGCTGGGACTCAGGAATGAGCCGATTGCCTACAATCGAGAACTGCCCAGAATGCAGACAGAAGAGGAGGGGAACAAATGAAGTTTCAGTGTTCGAGCGACTAGGACCTCTCCCACCTCAGAACAAACGAGCTGAGTCATCTCAAGATGAAGACTTCGACGAGTCAGAAGAAGAAGATAGATATCACCGACCAAGGTGGTGTCCTGATGGGCTCAGCCACTCCCAAAAGCGCAGAGTGCAGCGGCTAAGGAACTTGGAAGAAGCCGAGGCGCAGTACCTGTACACGTTGAGGAAAGCACGGCCCGATCTGGCCGTGAAAATTCAGCAAACGCTGGAGACAGAGGCTCGCCCACCAAAGAAAGTGTGGCGACCCAAGCAGACAAAAGCCGATGCAGAGGCATCGGCTGATACAAACATGGTGTTCGTTCTCCCGTCAGAGTTTTGTGCTCCGAGAGATGAAGAGGTATCAGTGGCGCAGTTTGATTGCGGGCCACGACCTGTTATCTTCGAGAAGCCAAAAGAAAAGAGCTACAGGCATCTCAAGGCCCTATACCTGAAGGGTTATATCAATGGGCAGCCTATTAGCAAGATGCTGGTTGACACGGGAGCAGCAGTCAACATAATGCTGTACTCTATGTTACGACATTTGGGACGTTCTAGTGAAGATTTGATCAAGACCAACGTCACGCTAAGCGACTTCAACGGCCAACCGTCAGAAGCCAAGGGTGTTCTGAACGTGGACTTGACTGTCGGCCAAAAGACCATCCCTACGTCCTTCTTCATCGTCGACAGCAAGAGAACTTACGCTGTCCTATTAGGAAGGGATTGGATCCATGCTAACTGCTGCATTCCATCCACAATGCATCAGTGCATCATACAATGGGATGGAGATGAAGTGGAGGTTGTTCATGCAGATGATTCGATCGACATCTCTTTGGCTGCCATGAACATCTGGGAAGCAAACGACCAAGAGCCGCTCTCTAGAATTAATTTGGACGGTTGTGAGCGCATCGAAGCTACAAAAAACGGGGTAAAGCTGGTCTTATCCACTTGCCTGACAGAGTAGCAAGATCCGAGTCTACGGACGTACGTGGCGAGGCCGATCCCTGCGATCGGCCCCAAAAAATAAAAAGCAAGGATTTCACCTCAAGTAAGCCACGTAGCTATATCAGAGTACCAGGAAGTTGTAAACTCTCAGTAAACATTGCAATGGGAAAGGAGGCCGATTCTAGCGATCGGCCAAAATCACCCTCACCATACCTTCTGCCGGTGTTCATCATTGATTTGGCAGGAGATAGGAAGCTGAGATATGAGTTTGCAGCAGCTGACGGGCTAGAAGAGATCGACATTGGTCCTAGGGATAAGCCACGACCAACATTTATCAGCAGATAGTCGGATCAACAACTGCAAAGGAAGCCGATTCCAGCAATCGGCTAAAATCAGTCTCACCACATTTGCTAGTTGCCGTATTTTTAACATGGTGATTTGTGAGACAAGCTCGAATTGGCTAAAAAGCCGATATCTTCAATCACTTGAAGGATTCGGCTCGGGGGGCATACACACAGAGAAGGTACAAGACCATGAAGTATGTACCCAGGGGAAGCCGATTCATGAATCGATCGGCTAATAAAAAATCGAAAATACAAAAAATTTCGGCACAGCCGATGCTTGGACATCGACTCAAGGATAAACAACCGATGGAATTACAGAGTTTAAGCTCGATGAAGGAGCATACTTCTCCTAGGACCATGGGAGCAGCCGATGACGATACAATCGGCTGTGGCGTTTCTGTCTGGGGTTTGGCCAAGCCGTGACCTGGTCAATGTTCCTTGTCCTGATGGCGCCCTGTTGTGATGAGCTAGAAGGATAGCAAAGTCAGGACTGGTCTTATCTGGAAAGCCGATGGTGGCCCATCTGGCTGGTTTCGCGTAGCAGTGCCCTCAGAGGAGCCAGAGCTTGAGCCTCGTCGACTTGACTGCGTCTCCTCTCTGGGATTATCTTCGGTAAAGGTCTCCAAGAGCAGGATTAATGGGCTAGCATGTTACTGAAGCCTAGAGGGACTCTTCCCTTTCAAAGTTCCTGGTGGCAACCTGTCTTCTTGTTGTTCTCACCTTGGCTGAGGCTCGGGGGCAGTGGACTTAAAGATCCATGACCAGTTTCATGACCCTGTTTGAGGAAGCGTACCAGTTGAGAAGAAGCAGGGTAGGATCATTAGTAAAACTGCCAAGGGCCATCGTCATCGGCAAGCTGTCTAACTAGAAGGGGACCAAATTTTCAAAATTTTCAGACGGTTGCTTGGAAGTTTGTTCAATGTTGTCCTGGTGATTTGGAGTGGTTAAGGTTTGCCGATTTTAGAATCGGAATTGGGG
This sequence comes from Lolium rigidum, assembly GCF_022539505.1. Taxonomy (NCBI): domain Eukaryota; kingdom Viridiplantae; phylum Streptophyta; class Magnoliopsida; order Poales; family Poaceae; genus Lolium; species Lolium rigidum. The sequence goes on along the minus strand of NC_061513.1, from coordinate 269,037,050 downwards.
CAAGGGTTGCAGGTTATTATTTGAAGGATAACTGAATTTACCCGTCTCGCAAATTTATCCAGGAAGGCTGATGTGTTGCCATCGTCTCATTAAGGCGTTGACCACCTTTGACAATCAGAAAGTGGCAAAGTCTGAAATCCGATGATTGGAAATTGAATTGGAAGAATCTATTCATCTTCATTGATTAAAAAGGGGATTTCTTACAAGGAAAAAGCTGATTGCTCAACAAAAGGGGAACAGATTGCTACGGCTAGTCTTATGCTAGTAAATCCCTACTCTAAGGGCTGTTGCCGTCTTCGTCGTCGCTGGGGTAGCTGCCGTCATTGCTACTGTCGACGAATTCCTCGTCGCTGCTACTGTGACCTTCAGCGGAGGCCTCTTCCTCTTCATCATCGGCCTCCTCATCGGACCAGGCCCAGCCACGGATGCGCTTTGGCGGCGGTTCATCGGAGGAGGTATCGTCCTCTGGTTCCTTCTTCGTGTCGGAGGAGATGTCTTCGTCTTCGTCGTCCTCGTCTTCTTCTTCTTCTTCTTTGGTGGAGAAGGTGAATTTACCCCGGAAGGGAGGGTCGTCGTCGTCGCTCTCCGCCTCCAGTTCTCCGTCGATCAGGAATCGGAGGTCATCTTCCCCGTCAGTCAGAGGCATGTCGCCATCCGACCAGACGAGGTCCTCGGGTCGACCCTCTGGTACGAAGTCGAAGTCGAACTCTTGCTCGTCCCAATGCTTGGGAGCGCGCCTATTGTACGCTTCCATCTGGCTGACCTCTGGCTCCAGCTCACTCGAGGAAAAGGATTGGGAGGAGGAAGAGGAAGACATGGTTACAGAGGAGGAGGGTTTTTGGCCGATGGCTGGTTTGGAGCAGGGGGAAGAAGAGGTGAACTGTTCGATGCGGTTAAATAAAGGGAGACATATTGGAAATTCAATGCTCGAACAGTTTCCAAGGATGAGATGCCAAAACCGTCAAATCGTGCAGAGAAGTTGATACGGCAAGGCGTCATGATGAAGAATACTGCGACGGTTCTGCTCTTCCACGACATGACCCCTCGAAGGAAAAACAGATGGTTTTGACATTATCATTACCAAAACCAGGGGGGGCATGTGTTATCACCGGATTTTGGCCAAATCAGGAGATGGGCCGTAAGTGAAGATGGGCTTGAAGGACATACACGTGGAGCATCTTTGAAGCGGCCTTGCGCGAAGAGTTTGGGCTTGATTGCCCATGTATCTGTAATATAGTAGATCGCATCGTAATTTAGATTAAAAAATAGAGTTTAGCCCGTGCACGGTTAGGTGCACGTCCAAATTAGAAAGTCCCTTGGACTATAAATATGTATCTAGGGTTATCAGAAAAGGAGGACAATCACGTTCACAACAAACACAAATCAGGCGCATCGCCACCCCTTCTTTCGAGGGTTTCTCCCGGGTAAGCACCATGCTGCCTAGATCGCATCTTACGATCTAGGCAGCACAACGTTTATTCGTTTACCTTGTGTTGCTCGTACTGAAGCGTTGTTGATGGCGAGTAGCACTATTTATCGTAGATGTTTTGGGGCTTGCGTAGATGCTATTCTTGCGCATATCTGCTTAGTTGTGCCGTCCCTCAATATCTAGCTGTCCTTACACCTATCCAGGTGTAAGGGCAGCATCTTGCTTGTTCGTGACTTAGTAGATCCGATCTGTTATAGTTGCTCCTTGTTCTTCAAGGATTAGTTTAATATCTGTATGGTTAGGCCTTGCAAACGGGTTGAACGATCCGGTAGTGCGTTAGGTATGGTTTGTTAGTCCTAAGAGGGATGTTCCGGGAATTAACGTAATGTTGGTTTTTAGGCCTCTTTTAGGGTTAGCTTTCCATTATCTTTCGTGTCTATTAGGCTCAACTACGTGTAGGATGTTCCGATCATACGGTGAAAACCCTAGACTGTCATAGATTGGTTTAGCTTTGTTGTGATCAAGCAGGATCCCCATGTCATTGAAAATCCAACATGAACCATGGGGCGATCGGCTCTTTGAGCCGATCCGCAGGGCAACCTGAGAGCCGATAGGGCTCGTATTTAATGTTTACGTGTCTGCCCAGGAACTAATCGAAGCAATCCACACCTTCCTGGCCAGGTATAGGTCAGGTGGCACGCCCTTGCAGCCGCCAGGTCGTGTGCCGGAGCATTTGCGGGACGACGTCGAGGGACCAGGGCCCGCTGCCGCCTTGGAAGCCTCCCGGCTCTTCGTGTTGCTTAACCACTGCTCGCCGGTGGGCTTTGGCAGGCAACAATATATTAATATCAAAAAGATACCAATTACACCCAGCCTCTGCAACAACGCACCACCCTAATGGCACTACGGATGCACAGAGCCAAAAAAAGGAAAAGAAAACTAAGAAACAAAAGTCCCGCTACAGTATCTCGGGCCTAACAACAGCAATACATCGACCGCCAAGACAACACCTGAAATACAGACTCTTCAAAAACGACGCCTCCAAGAAGGGAACAGTGACCTAACACCATCGTCGCCCGATCAACGATCTTAGGTTTTCACCCTGAAGATAGTCCCCGCTCTCAAAACAATGCCTCCAACAAGGTCATTGCCAGGCACAACCAGTTAAGGCCAGACCTTAGGTTTTCACCCTGAAAGGTAGGACTCTGAACTTCACCTGTGTTGTCGCCCCACTTTCATACCCTGCTGTGAAGTCCGGAACACCAAGCAAGTCCCTCAACAGCGCGGAGACTTGAACCTCCCTTAGCTAGTCCTCCCCTCCGGCCTTCATGAACTTCTCTTCTTCAGACTTTCATCATGGATCCATAGTCACTTGATGTCAACACAGAAAAAGAGCTTTGCGCCACTCCCTCCAGAACCAACCGATCGGAATAAAAGCATGGGTGCGCACGACCGAATACCACCGATCCAGCAAACTCCAGGCAAAAAACACTGTTACATTCGCTGGCGGAGCCTTCCGGAACTCAACACTCCAGCTAGATCACGTATCCGGGCCTCCGGTAGGTCTTCCTCTTCACGCAAGAGAGACCCTAGGACCACCGCCTTTATTCAGGTCGGACCCTCACGTCGGCGACCATCCTGGGCTGGCCACTCCAACCCTCCATCGGCGACTCCGTCACCGGCTTCCAAACCTCTCCATCTCGCCGCCGGAACGCGGTGATAGATCGATAGATCCACCACCACCAACCGCAGGACGACCCTCTCCGTCGAAGAAGAGGGCCAGCTCCACCGTCATACCCAAGGCTGCTGCCCCGGGTGACCTCGTGTTGCGGGTGAAGCCCAAGATCGCCTCCACTCACCGGCGAGAGGCGGGGGGGGAATTGGCGCAGGCCATGGGCCTGGCCGCCGCCCACCACCAGCCCCTGACGGAGTGCTGCGGAGAGCCGACGGGAGGAGGGGACCGCAGCGCTGGCCGCCGCCACCCATCTCAACCGCGTCGGCCCATCCACCAGGGGAGAGCCGACGGGAGAAGGGGGCGCAGCGCAGGCCGCCGCCGCCCATCCCATCCGCGCGTCCGCCATGCATCGAGGAGGGGAGATCCGTCCACCATGCGTCGACGAGGAAGGACCCCCGCCGCCGCCACACCCTGTGGGTCTTTGCCCCGGCGGCGCTACCGGCAGCGGCGGCGGTTAGGGCTGGGAGGCGGGGTGCGGGAGGGTTAGGCTGGGGTGCCTAATGACTGTACTTACTACTAGTTGTGTCTTTAAAAATGGGGAGAATTTCACTTCCCGGCCTCTGCACCAACCAGGGATGCACACAGCCATTTGGCAACAGTCCTAAGATTTTTAATCTTGGTTAAGATTAAAGCATAGTCCTCAAGATAAATTGCATGAGTACCAGGATCAGCCTGGGCCTTAAGTATAAATAGGAACCTTAATTCGCGTCCGTTAGGATTTGAACTCAGGTGCTGGGTTTGTACATCCACTCCCCCAAGCAGTTAAGCTAGGCTCACTTCAGTACATGGTTTCTTCTCGGTGTCGGGGGGAAGACCCCGAGTATGGCAAAAGACTGGGAACAGTTGGCTCAGAACCGGCTGGCCCGCGACAAAGGCCGGCTGAGGAGCAGCTTGCTGGAGCCGTGGCCGGCTGCCTTGTGGGCCGACTGAGTCCAGGTCTAAGCTGGTATGGTCATAGCCGACAGAGCCATGGCTTGGCCAGCTTCTATATGTCATGTCCGGTTTGGTTTCATTTTTCCCCGATCGGCTCGGAGCTGGTGATCCTTGCAGGAGAAGGCTCCGGAAAGGTCATCCGGGTGCAAACGTCCACTAGTGACATCATATCCCGCAAATCGGGGGGCACTGTAGAGCAACAGTGCCCCGCGCCAGACATGCCATCATGGCTCGGCTACGTCGAGCACCGCAGGCTACGGTCGCAGGCTACCGCCGCCCAGCTCACGTCGCTCGACACGTCCTGTCTCCGCTAACTTCAGCATGAAGGATGGACAGGATCCGACAGCCGGATGACGCAAGCACCTCGGGAAGGCGCGAAGGAGCCGCAGCCAACGCCACCGGCCAGTAGGCTATAGGGACTTCTTTGTAATGTTCCAGACTCTATATAAGCCACTCTACCCCCTGTGCGGGGGAAGATCGATTCATCCTCATTCTCATTCACTCTTAGCACCGCTTGGGAGAGAGGTCATCGTCTGCCTCGAGCCATCTTACTAGCCGGATACAGCTCATGGAGCACCATTGTACTGTCTTACACATCATATACACTGTAGAGCAGGAGTAGGGGTGTTACCTCCATACGGGGGCCCCGAACCTAGGTATGTCGCTTGTGTCGCTCGTGCTCACACTCGCATCCGGAGACCGCCGTAGGCCAAAGGCCGGAACCACCCAACTTTAGCCATCCCATGGCATATACCGTGACGATACGACGACATTTGGCGCCCACCGTGGGGCCTTCAACATCAGCTCCCTCGACTGCGTCAGCGACAACACTGGCTTCTTCACCGACCGCCCCTTCCCAGCAGGCGGCAACATCATCACCTTCGAAACGCACGACGTCTACGTCACCACCGTCGCACCACCGCACTACCCGCGGCAGGTTCTTAGCTGCACCATCACTCCTCCCGGAGCCGGCACCCGCAGCCACCTCGCCAGCTCTTGGATCATGCACGAGGTCATGGCCGCCGGTGACAACGTCACCAATACCACGCGCTCTAGCTGCCCGCTGCTGGAGCGCAACATCCACGGCAACACCTACGTGGACGGCGGCCTCTCATCGACGGGTTCCAGCTCCCCCGCGACACACCCAAGTACGATGGCACCGCCAAGCCGGAGGACTGGCTGCTCGACTACACTGCAGCAGTCGACATCTCCAAGGGAAACAAGCGCTGGGCCGTGCGCTACTCGCTGCTCATGCTGATCGGCTCAGCCCGCACATGGCTCAACAACCTGACAGCCAGCAACATCAACGGCTGGCTGGACTTCGAAGAAGCTTTCATTAGCAACTTCACCGGCACCTACCGCCGGTCGGGTCGCCCCTAGCAACTAGAGATGTGCAAGGAGGGCCCAACCGAGACCGACTGCGAATATCTGACGCGGTGGTGCGAAACCCGCAACTCTTGCAAAGGGGTCCACGAGATCCAGGCCACAAGCTTCTTTATGGCCGGATGCCGCCCCAACACCATGTTGTGGCACAAGCTGCCCCGCAGTGACCCCAAGACCATGGTGGCCCTGATGGCCATCGCGGACAAGTACGCGTTGGCCGAGGAAGCTGGCAAGGCGCCGGCTGAAGGATCACCGGCTGCGCCAAGGCGCGACCAGAATGAGCCAGCCAAGAACAAGTCGGCCGAAGGGAACCCCCAGGGGAGCCACTGCGACAACTACCGCGGCAAGAGGCACAGCGAACAGCCGGACCGCCGGTACAGCTCCGCCCATGTGGCAGCCGTGTCGGATCATGCGGCAGCTGGCGGCAGCCGGCGCCAGAAACTAGACCGGCCCTGGAAGCCGAAGATCACATTTGAGCAGATGCTCGACACGCCGTGCAAGTACCATAGCGGTGCGAATCCGGCCAACCACACCACCCGCAACTGCAACTTCACCAAGCGGTTGAACAGCGGCGAGCCGCTGCCACGTACCACCACCTCCGCCTCCGCCAGCCGGCGGGCCGGGCGGCCAAGCCGGCGCAGAGAACGCCAACCCCGAGCAGCACGAGGCCAACGTGGTCCAGCATGGGCGATACCTGGCTAAGGACGCCACCTACATCATCTTCACAATGGAGCCGGAGGACAAGACGACCCTGCAGCGCCGCTCTAGCGAGGTGAACGCGGTCATGCCGCCGGTCCCCCAGTACCTTAACTGGTCCAGCAGGCCATCACTTTTGATCGCCGAGATCAGCCGGATGTCCTACCAAGGCCCGGAAGCTGCGCCATGGTCCTCGACCCAACCATTGGTACAAGCCGGCGCAGCGTGCATTTTTCGTGCGTACTCATTGATGGCGGCAGAAGCATCAACATCCTCTACCGCGACACGGCTCGCAAGCTGGGCATCCAGGAGAGCCAGCTGAGCCCCACCCCCACTATCTTCCAAGGCATTGTGCCGGGACATTCCTGCCAGCTGATTGGCCTGATCAAGATGGAATTCATGTTTGGCAAGCCGGACCACTTCCGCACCGAGGCAATCGAGTTCGAGGTGGTGGACTTGGTCAGTCCCTACCACGCGCTCCTGGGCAGGCCAGCCCTGACCCGATTCATGGCGGTGCCCCACTATGGGTACCTGAAGATGAAGCTACCTAGCCCTAAGGGGGTCCTCACCATCGCCGGCGACTACCGCCGCTCAATGGAGTGCGCCACACATGGCTCCAAGATGGCTCAGACGCAGGTCATCGCTGCAGAGAAGGAGCTGATCCAAGACGCGGTGGCCATGACCAAGTCCGCGCAAGCCGGCATGCCGGCTCTAGGCAACCCGGCTGGGACGACCCACTTCCAGCTGGTGAACAACACGAAGAAGATTATGCTGGACCCGGTGCAGTCGGACAAGTTCGTTACCATCGGTGCCGGCTTGGACATTAAATAGGAAAGCGTGCTCACCAGCTTCCTCCGTGAGAATCGGGACATCTTCGCATGGTCTCCACGGGACATGCCGGGTGTGCCGAGGGAGTTGGCTGAGCACCACCTCCATGTCAGGCTAGAGGCCAAGCCGGTGAAGCAACCCCTTCGCCCCTTCGCCGAAGAAAGAAGGAAGGCCATCGGTGAAGAAATTACCCGGCTCCTCGCAGCCAGCTTCATCATGGAAGTACTGCACCCGGACTGGTTGGCAAACACAGTCCTGGTTTTGAAGAAGAACGGCTCCTAGCACATGTGTATCGACTACACCAGCCTGAACAAGGCATGCCCGAAGGACGCCTTCCCCCTGTCGCGCATAGATCAAGTCATAGATTCGACTGCCGGCTGTGAACTATTGTCTTTTCTAGATGCCTATTCAGGCTACCACCAGATTCCTTTGAATCTGGCTGATCAAATAAAGACTTCGTTCATTACCCCGTATGGGGCTTATTGCTACACGACTATGCCATTCGGCTTGAAAAATGCAGGCGCCACCTACCAAAGGTGCATGAAAAAATGCTTACAGGAGCAAATCGACAGAAATTTTCATGCATATGTGGATGATGTCGTTGTACAAACCAAGGAGAGGCGTACCCTCCTTGATGATCTGAGATAAACATTCACCAATCTGCGAAGATTCCGGATGAAGCTCAAACCGGCCAAGTGCACCTTCGGCGTGCCAGCCGGCCAACTCCTTGGCTACCTCGTCTCTCAGCGAGGAATCGAAGCCAACCCTGAAAAGATCAGTGCCCTAGAGAAGATGGAACTGCCGCAGTGCCTCAAGGACGTCCAGAAGTTCACTAGTTGCCTGGCCTAATTGAGCCGCTTCGTCAGCCGGCTGGAGGAGAATGCACTGCCCCTATAGCAACTGCTCAAGAAATCATACACTTTTGTCTGGTCACCATAGGCGGATGAAGCTTTCCGTGACCTGAAGCGCGTGTTAGCAACCGCATCCGTCCTAGCATCGCCGGCTTCGAAAGAACCCATGCTAAAGTACATCGCAGCGACCAACCGAGTGGTTAGCGTTGTCCTGGTGGTGGAACGCAAGGAAGAGGGCAAGGAGCAGGCGGTCCAGCGCCCAGTCTACTACCTTAGTGAGGTGCTCCCAATCCAAGAAAAACTACCCCCACTACTAGAAGGTCACTTATGGTGTATACATGGCTGCCAAAAAGCTCAAGCACTACTTCCAAGAGCATCCCATCAAGGTGGTGTGCACCGCTCCCCTTGCGGAAATCATCGGAAACAAGGACGCCAATAATGGCCGGGTCACCAAGTGGGCCCTAGAGCTGGCGGCTCATTCCATTCTGTACGAGCAAAGAACTACCATCAAGTCATAGATCCTAGCCGACTTCTTTGTCGATTGGGCCGAGATGCAGTACCTGCCGCCTGTGCCTGAATCCACGCACTGGAAGATGCATTTTGACGGCTCCAAGATGCGCTCCGGCTTGGGAGCCGACATCGTCATCACCTCTCCAGAAGGGGACCGGCTGGACTACATCCTACAAATCCACTTCGCTACATCCAACAATGTGGCGGAGTACGAGGCGCTCATCCACGGGCTCAAGCTGGCCAAGGAGATTGGCGTACGTCGCATCCTTTGCTTCGGCGACTCCGACTTGGTTATACAGCAAGCTTCTGGCGAATGGGACGCGAAGGATGCCAACATGGCGTCATACCGCTTCCATGTCCATCAGCTAGCCGGCTTCTTCAATGGTTGTGAATTCCACCACGTGCCACGAGCAAACAACGAGGCAGCTGACGCTCTATCCAAGATAGGCTCAACCCAGCAAGCAATTCGACCAGGCGTTTCCCTAACTGAGTAATCACACAGAGTTCACAGTAATAGCAAAGATAACAAAAATTTTGACGTTACAATTGAGTCTTTTAGTTCCATTCTTATGAATTTTGTTCTTTCAATTGAACTACCCGCTGGCTCCACAGCCGAAGCCGATGACTTGTCAGTCGAACCGGGGGGCTTCTCAGCCAAACTTGGGGGCTTCTCAGCCGAACCCGCTGGCTAAACAGCCGAACCCGGCGACCATGCAGTCAAACCCGGAAGCTCCCATGCAGGAGGCTCTATTGGGCAGCGTATTTGAAATAAAATGCGTACCTTCATGGGCACAAGAATTCCTCTCCTACCTAACAAATGGCATACTACCCGAAGATAGGGTCCAAGCCAGGCAGATTGAGAGAAGGGCCAAGGCCAACACAATCATCAACCATCAGATGTACAAACGCAACGTAAGTGGGGTGTTCTAGCGGTGCATCGAGCCGGCTGAAGGGATAGAACTCCTCAAGGAAATCCATCAAGGAGAGTGCGCACACCACGCCTCCTCCAGAGCCATCGTAGGCAAAGCCTTTCGGCACGGTTTCTACTGGCTGACTGCGCTAAAAGATGCGGAAGAAATGGTCAAAACATGCAACGGTTGCCAATGCTTCGCCATGAAGAGGCATGCACCGGCTTCCGCCTTGAAAACCATCCCATCACTTGGCCATTCATTGTATGGGGCCTCGACATGGTCGTCCCATTCAGAACTTCCCGAGCCGGCATGACACACCTCTTGGTGATGATTGATAAATTCACTAAGTGGATCGAGGCCTAGCCGATCAAAAAGCTGGATGGCTCCACAGCCGTCACCTTTCTCAAGGACATCATCGTGCGGTATGGCTACCCCCACAACATCATCACTGACAATGGCACCAACTTCGCCCAAGGCGTCTTCTCCCGCTTCTACGAAGAGAAAGGAATCCAGATGGACCTAGCTTCCATGGCAAACCCCGAGTCCAATGGGCAGGTGGAGAAAGCCAACGGCTTGATTCTAGCCGGCATCGGTGACATATGCATCCCCAATGGGTCTGCCGAAGAAGGTACCCGGGGTTTACTGAAGGCCCACGACCCGAAGTTTATGAAGCCCGGGAGCCCAGTTATGGAGTAGTTTGGAAATATAGAGTTGTATTAGGAATAGTGACTTGTAACTATTACGGGTCGAACTCAAAGAGTCTCCCGGACTTTGTAACTTGTGTATCACGAAACCGTTGGCTCCGCCTCCTATATAAGGGGGAGTCGAGGGACAAAGAGAGGATCGAATCATTGTCAACACAACCCTAGTTTTCATAGCAGTCGAGTACTTTTCCGGCTGAAACCCTCGAGATCTACTTGCCCTCTACTTGTAACAAAACCCTAGTCTACAACTTGTAGGCATTGACAAGTTAATCCCTTGTCAATCGGGCCCCAGCTGGTGGAGCCTCTCAAGCGAGCTGTCGGATGTTGGATCGAAGAACCTCCCTCCGTACTCTGGAGCCTGCGCACCACGCCAAACCGCTCCGTCGGCTTCACACCCTTCTTCCTCGTTTACAGGGCCGAAGTTGTCCTGCCGACTGACATCGAACACGACGCGCCAAGGATCAAGCTGTACACCGAAGCCAAAGCGAAGACGGAGTCGACCTGGTCGAAGAGGCCTGGCTGCTGGCCATATCTAAATCTGCTGTATACCAGCAAAGCCTCCAACGCTATCACAGCCGGAAGGCTCAACCCTTAGCATTCCGAGAAGGTGACCTAGTGCTTTGGCTGATCCAACGGACAGCCGGACAACATAAGCTATCCTCCCCATGGGAAGGTACCTTCATCGTGAGCAAGGTTGTAGGAAATGATTCCTACTATCTCATAGATGCCCAAGAGGCCAAGAAACACAAGCCGAATAGGGCCGAGGAGGAGACTAAACATCCCTGGAACATCAACTTGCTTCGCCCATTTTACACTTGAGGTGACGAATGTATGTATCCCATGTACCCCTTTTGTAACCTATGATAATTAAAAAGCTTGCGCCAAGGGCGCCCGGTACCAACGATTTTTTCGCGTACTTCACTGCTTTCACCGAGTGGCTTGAACCCTCTCACACGGCCGGCTCATTACCGTGATCCGGCTTCCGACAGCCAACTCCCGAACCAGCTACAGACCGCAACCTGGCTGTGGTGGGAGCAATAGCTTAAGGAGCCGGCACACAAAAAATGACCAAGAGAAAGAGTAAAAGCGAGTCGACCCTCGTCCAAACTTTTCATGTAAGCGCCGACTCATTCAACTCGGCTCGCTTGGCTGAAATACGGTCACCCTCACTCAGCGGCCCGCTCTTGACCTAGCTACAGACCGCAACCCGGCTGTCCGGCTAGCAAGAGCAACGCCAAAGGGTGGGGCGGATGAGAAAAAGCAAGCGCGTAGAGGGAAAACAAGCCGGAGCACAAATATTATTAACAAACACACTAAAAGTGCTGCTTAATAAAAAGATTATAACATTGTCTTTACAGCTACACCCGGCATACCGGGGATTTAACGAATGTCTTGTCGAAAGCAAAATGATAAACATGTAAACTTAGGCGCCGACTAGAGCAGGACCAGCCGGGGGAACATCCGAGCCGGGAGCCGGATCCGCCTCCGGCACACCCTCCTCCGCATCAGCCATGTCTTCATCCTCAGCCACCTCCTCCTCAGGCGGGTTCGGGTCGCTGACGAAGGTGCCCTTGTTGACAAAGTGGGCAATGGCGCAGGACCTGGCAAGCCGGCGGGTCTTGGCCTCCGTGCTGAGTGCGTCCTCCATGCCCGCCCGCCTAGTCTCCAGCTAGTCCAGGTCGACCTCCTCGTACCAAGATAGCACGAAGGAGAGGGAGATATCGGCTCCAGCGTGTGCAGCGGACTCCTTCCAGTCCAGCAGGCGGTCGGGTGCGTTCTCGAGCCACTTCACCAAGTTGGCGAGTTCGCCTGACATCGTCTCTGTCGGCCACAGTAGTCGGTAAAGCTCCTCCGCGACAAGCCGAAGATCATACCCTAGCAAGGTGACCGGCTCGATCCGGGCGTCCATGGCGGCCAGGTGGTCGTCCATGGAGAAGAATTCGGAGCTGCTCTCGCCGGTCGCGAGCCGGCATGCCTCCCGCGCCCCGCCGGCTGCCGCCAGCGACTCCTGCTGCGTCTCGGGGAAGGCGGCTGGAAAAACAAGAAATCATAAGGAGCGTGTAAATCCGGCTGACAACAGCCGGCAGGTCCCTGCCAGCGGTATCAGCCGCAAGCCGGGGAAAGAACGGAAAAAAGCAAAAAATTCGAAGTAAAGAAATTCTCCTGGCGGCAGCCGGCGAGCGAACGCCGCCTGCGACCAGCCAGAAGATGGAGATAGTCGAAGTTGAAAATCCACCTAGCGGCAGCCGGCGAGCGAACGCCGCCTGCTACCTGCCACCTGCCAGAAGAGGGAGATAATCGAAGTTGAAAACCAGCCTAGCGGCAGCCGGCGAGCGAACGCCGCCTGCCACCAGTTAGAAGCTGGGGATATCCGAAGTTTTCTAGCTGCCGACTACCAACAGAATTCCTACCACCAGCCGACAGCCGGAAGTCGACAAAGGGAAGGAAAAAGTTAATAACAAAAGGATTTACCTGCTAAGCCGCGGTCCAGCGCGTTGATCTCATCCAACCAGCGCTTGGCCGTCTCCGTCAGCGTCTTGGACTGAGTGGCCATCTCGCTGCTAAGCTTCTAGCACTTCTTATCCACCTCGCCTAGCCGCTGGTTGAGGTTATCCGCCTTCTCCTACCCAACCCGCTTGATGGAGTCAAGCTCGGCGATGTGGTTGGCCTCGAGTCCGCGCAGGCGCACCAGCTCCCCCTCGGTCTCCTTCGCCTTGGTAGCCAAGGCCTTGGCCACCTCCTGGCTCTCGGCGCATTGCGCGTGCATGATTCAGAGATCTTCCTCCAGCTGAGGGACTCGGGCGGCAGCAGCTGCAAGCCAGTAGAATTCAAGGCATCAGCCGGCTGAGCTTCGAAATCAAAATACATAAAGATAATCACAAAAGAAAAGGCTTACCCTTGGCAACCTCCAGGCCACAAGTCGGTTATACAAGCCGGTCCGCTTGTCGATGACCGACTGGAGGAAGCAGAACAGAAGATCAGTAAAAGGCGAAACCCAGGCCAGCTCCACAGCAGCCGGGCCGTGCCTCAGAGGGCTACCAGGACAATACCAAATTGCAAAAACAAGCAAAGACAGAAGCTCAACTTGTTAACCTTCTCGACCCGCTTCAGGCGATTATCGGTGTCGACGGCAGTGGCGCTGGCGAAGGCGCAGAAGTCGGAGAATAACATCTCCATGGAGGCCATCCCCTTCTTCCCCTCCCGGCTCGTCACCTCGTGGACGTCGGCGTCGCTCCACTCCTCCATGGTGCCCACGGAGCCCAGGCTGGAGTCGGAGGCGGAAACAACATGCGCCAGGGAGGCGGCTGGGGCCACGTGCAGGCTCACCAGCGGCTGCGAAGACCCCTGAGGCTCCAGCACCGGGCCCTTGGCCTTGACCAGGGCCCTTGCATCCACGCTGGCCGAACGAGCAGGCTCCTCTCTGGGCGGCTCCAAAGCCGGAGGTGGCACGGCCTGGCCCGCCTGGCCAGATGAAGTAACGGGCTCCAGCGGAGGCGGCGTAGCCATCGGGCTCGAGCCGGCGCCAGCCTCAGGCGCGGCCCCACCTGCCCAGCCGGTGGCTCCTCCGGCCGGTGGCGCTGAAGGAGGTCGTCGATAGTTGGCTGGCTGGAGCGGCGAGTCAACTCGGACTGGGAGCCAGAGCCGGAGCTGCTCGATGGCATAGCAGAAAAAGAAGTCCCCGACCCCACAGCAGGCGGCGGGAAAACTGGCGGCGTACGCACCCGGGCCGTAGGTTGTGGAGCCGGCTCCATCCTCGCTCGCGACGGAGCAGGCGGCGGCGAAATAACGCCGGAGGCCGGGCCATACCCCGCGCTCTTGTAAAATTTAATAGAGGCCCTACGCCAAGCAAACAAACAGCAAGAAGAACAGATAAGAAACTCACAGAGATGTGAAAATGAAAGAAAAGGAATCAAACAAGTAGGAAAAAGGAAGCCCACCCAGCTACTTCTGGGACCTGCTTCGGTGCCAGACGGCGTTGTTTCTTCAGCGTGGCCTCCATCTGGGCGGTGGTTCTCTTCCGCCCCTTAGGCGCCGGCACGATGGCCACAGGCGGCACCGCGGCCAAGGGAGTCACACGAAGTAGCTCCACCACTGCCACCACCTCCTCCTCCTCCGGTTGCGGAGATGACGGAGGCTCACCATGCCCCTCGACAGCGTGGTGGGCAGCGTCTGGATTCTCGTCCTCGCCGACTGCGCGGTCAGCCGGGTTGGCGTGGTCGGCCTCCCTACACCTTCTCCACCAGATTGCCGTCCTCGACGAGCATCCACGGGAAGTTCTGCAGCCGGCAAAAACAGCATGGCAACAGCAGTCGTAAACCAATAGAGAAAACAAAAGCATACTGCCAAGCCAGCTAAATACCAAAAAAAGCTTACCACAGCCGGCGGGTCGCTCCGATTGAAGGGCGCCATCCCCTAGTCCCAGTTGTCCGGCAGCCGGGCGTTGGAGATGTAATTCACCCGGCTGGCCACGCCCTCGTGGGTGAGCTCCATCTTGGATGTCCGGGTCGGGTCAAACCGACCGCTCATGTGGCCGATCTTGTGAGACCGCCGCTGCAGCGGCAGCACCCGCCCGATGGTGTAAGTGCAGAGCAACTCTGCAGCCGTCAGTCGGCCCTGCGTAACACAAGACCGCAGGAACTCCAACAGCAGGTTGACCTCGGCTGTCGGGTCAGTCGGCCGGTAGCAGAACCCCCAGTTCAACTTGGAAGGTGGTTCCAGCATGAACTCCGGTAGGTTGAGGCGGTCGACAGCCGGATTCTCATTCTTGACGTAGAAGAAGGAGGCCTGCCACTTCTTCACCGAGTCCACAGTCGGGATCTTCGGGAAGGGCATCTGCGGGCGCGGGTAGAGCGAAGCCACCCCGCAAGCGCGCAGCTGGCCATCGGTGGTCTGAGCCTTGATGTAAAAAAGCCGGCTCCAGAAGCCCACGTCGGGCCAGACTCCGGCCTCGCAGAAAGCAGCATAGCAGGAAAGGGTGACGTACGCATTCGCCGGGAGTTGGTGCGGCTGGAGCCCGAAGAACTCCAGGAAGCTGCGGAAGAACAGTCTCGCCGTCAGCCTGAACCCACGGTCAAAGTGCACGATGAATACAACACGCTCGCCGGGCTGCACCACCGGCACAACCTCCTCCTTCGGAATCCGGACCGACACTCCCGTCGGGATGCGATGCGTCCGGCAGAGGTGCTGCAGCTCGTCCATAGTGACGGCGGAGCCCTCCCACGAGCCACTTGGTTGCGCCATGTCCTCTGTGGTTGACGAGGTAGACGAAGGCGTGGAGGGTAGCGAAGGAGCGCGTGGCGCGGATGAGCGTCCTCCTGTGGCGCCGGAACGGCTGCGCAGCGGCGGCGTGTCGAAGAGGCAACTCCGCCGCGTCCGGGTGCGATGTTTCACCGAAGCTCGCCGGTGAAATCGAGCGCCGCGCAGAAGGAGCGAAGGAAGAGAGAAAGCAGCGCGCAGAGAGCGGAGGAAGAAGAAGAGGTGAGCGGAGGGCCTCCTCGGTGCCTCCCCACACCCTATTTAAGGAGGGCTGCAAGTGGGGGACGTGGGCGGCGGCATAAGATTTACTGCGCCCATGATCCCCACTAACCCTGGGCGTTACCAGTAACTGCCCCGAGCGGGCGGTTTCCACTGGAGGCCACTTCGGCCACGACCGCAAAAGATCCATGGGCCGGCATTGACGTGATCGTACGCTGAGCCAGAACCAGAGATTCCCGTCAGAGCCGGTCAAGTGACAGCCCGTGCCCCAAGGCGACATTGAATTTGGAGTGTCCTCGCTCAAGCCGGCCGCATCTTCCCAGAACTAGCCGCCACCTAATCTACCAAGGTGGAAACATCTCTAGCACTTGCGCGAAGAAAACCTGCAAAACCGAATTGGCATCCGGCTCGAAAAAACAGTCGGACGATGCAAGCTAGTAAAAGGCGCAGCTGGCTGGAAGAAATTCCTAGCCGGCCCCTCGAATGCTTTTCAGCATGATCCATGGGATCGACAATGAACAGCCAGGAAAAACCTGCCCAGGTCCTTCTCGACGCAGGACCTCGCCAGTTTCAGGCGCTAATGTCGGGGGAAGACCTCGGGTATGGCTAAAGACTGTGAACAGTTGGCTCAGGGCCGGTTGGCCCGCGGCAAAGGTCGTGTGGTGACCCGGCATACCACTGCATGGTGTAGTATGCAAGTCTGACATAACACCAATGAAACACCGTTCCACCAGTATTACATCGCTCAGAGTGGTACAACAGAAACATATGCGGGTCCAAGGCATGTCTATAGAATTACACACGTACTGCTACATAAGATCATCGGAGCCTCCTACTTTACAATGAGGTAAAACCGCAAATAAACTCCGAAGAACGACTCGTAGTCTAATCCTATCACGAACTCTACTTGTAGAGTATTTAGCTAGCTACAGAGGCTATGAATAGATTCTAGCTAAATAGGAGCTAAGTTTAGGAAGCTAGTTCCCTTCTATTGCTAATCTAGGTTTTCTCCTTGTTGGAAATGGTATCTGACTCTTCTGACAGGGTCCTGTTCATTGAAGTAGTTGTTGATTCCTCGGTCTTCGAGTTGCACTGTAGATCCTCCTTCGATGCCTCCATATCTAAGCAGGGGATTTAAGAGTGGGATGAGTACGAGCGTACTCAACAAGTTCATTATAGGAAAGAGGTGTTTAATGCACTAGCTACAGCCATGGACCAGAAAGTCATAGGCCTGCAAATTTTTGTAATCATTTCTTCAAAAGGTTGCTTTTATTCTGAAGAGCTATGTCCGTCAGCCTTCACCGGTTGACTAGAACTTCATGGAGTTCCTTTCCGGCAGCGTTCGCAGTTCCATATCCCGGAACAGGGAGTGACTGGTCACAGTTCGTTACACTCTGCAGAGGTGTGTTGCTTTACCCATAAGAGATCTTAACCTTGGTGCCAACCGAGTCATGTTCTCGTCCACACTTCCTTTGGTGTGAGGCCCGGTATAAGGTCCTAGCCATTCATATTCCTCCGCTACCTCGCACACCCACCCTTTGTTGCATACCCCGACCCTGGGTCCTCGTCGATCCTCTTACACCAATTAAGGATGGACCCCGGCCACGACAACAGTTTGGGACTCGTTAACCAAACTCCTTCGCCGGTAGCTGCAACCCATCATAGACCACTTACCGTGGGGAATTAGAATGGGATCCCCACCCCACCGCTTGCCCAACCTGGGTCAAGTGTCTACGGTAAGCGCATCCGTTGATGTACGAGAGGTGGAAATACAATTGGCTACTCCGTCCCACTCCAGATCTTATGGTGAACACGGGTTTTACGGCACAAGAATCATCTGGACGACATTTGTTGTTTAATCCTAGATGGATATAAACCCTTGCAATGGAACCTCCACCATATCAACACAATCCATGGTTCCATTGCCCACCACATAGTCATATTCATAGTTATGAAAATAGTGGTTTTGCTTTTTATGCAATAGTGATAAACATAGTACTTTGCAAGTAATTTGGTAAAAATACTCAAATGACATGAGCAAGTGATGAACTTGCCTTTCTTGACTGCAATATTATGCATGCAAGGTCTTCGATACGCAATAACTCCAAATTCTGAAATATCATCATCGTCCGGTAAGGACGATGTTTAAAAGATTGGCAAGGATGCAATAATGCATAAGTATGAGATGCAATCGATCTAAGCGTGACCTAACCCCGATGATTTAGGATTAGTGAGTGGTAATGATTAGTTCAGGGTGTGTTGCACTTTTTAGAGTGATTCACAAACAAGGTTCTTATTCAGGGTTATGTTGTTTTAGAATCATAAGCAGGTGGTAAAATGCATAGTAACAATCATACACATCAAGGAATAGTGATTGTATAATAAGTAAAGAGCAGTTGTCAATTTTAAGTCCTATAGTGCATGGTTGATGATTATTTATTATATAATTCAAAAGAATAACTTTTGAAGAACATGTTCTTTCATAAAGAACAAGTATGATAATTAGGTTTGTGGGGTTCTATGGTGTATTATGGTTTCAATTAGTTTCTGGAGTAAGTAGTAGATGGATCCCAACATAGTTGGATTCATCAAAAGCTAGAACTTGTAATTGTTGAGCTAAGCCTAAGCATTTTGGGCAATTTATTATAAATAGTTGCTATCAAGGTTGGTATACCTTCTTTGGTGATAGATGGCTATTGTCTATGGGTCCTATTAGGCAGGATTGATGATTTCTTATTTTCTTCAAAAGAATAACTTTCGAAGAACATACTTCTTAAGTAATAAGAAGTATTTCAATTAGGGTTGAGGTGGTCTAGGTTTTACTGTTGGTTCTATTAAGTAAGGAATAATTGGCTCCTAAATAGGATGGTGGATAAGTATCCAATACTAGTAGGGTTTAGTGGAATATGGTTAGGTAATGCTCAAGAGTTGGAATAGTTATTCCTGAGGTTCATCACATTGGTGTGATGCTAAACATGGATAACTAAATTTGGTGTTTCCGAAGGTAGGAACTAGGGTTGGTCCTATTTGATTAGCTAAGCATGAGCACATGTAATACTAATGTATTAGAGATGGGTCTCTATTTTTTTATGAAGACTTGGCAATTGTTTAGTTGCTACTATGGAGCTATGAATGAAATCAAGTATCATGATTACATGTTCTAACCTAGGTTTTAGGTTTAGAAGCAATTTAGGGTTTACATGTAATAATGGAGCTAGGGTTCCTAATGGAGTTAGGGTTTGCTATTTACCATATAGTTCTATGATTAATAACTTCATTTTTTAAAGTTGAAGTTATTAATAACTTTGAAATAAAAATAATATTGAATTTGGCATTTTATTATTTTTAATGAATTAATAATTAAGGTAATTATTATTTAGGGTTTAAATCCCTCTAATAAGGATTTAACAAAATAATAATTAAAGAAAATTAGTTTTAATGTTTTCTTTATTTATTCACTGGTTTTTATTTAATTTTGGAATTATTTCCTCATTATTGAATTTTAATTCAATTAAGAATAAAAGAAAAGGATTAATTATTAAGTTTTAAACAATTAAATTTTTATTAAAAATAAAACTTTCATATTATATTTTTATTGGATAGATTTTCTTTTTAGAATCATTTTGATATCTCATTTGTATTTTTCTGAATTGAAATGGATTTTATTTATTGTTGTAAAGTTTCAGCAATATATAGAATTTGAAATTAAATAGATAATGCTAAATGTACCCAGGCTATTGCTACGCAGGGTCACTGGCAGGTGGGCCTAAGCCACGTTGGCTGCCACATGGTGCCGATGTGGCCACCATGGGCTCTGCCGGCGGCCAGTGATCGACGGCGCCGGTGATTCCTGGTTCCCGCGGGGGCATGTGCGTGTGCGTTGGAACGAGGACGCCGAGGCGAGCCTCATAGTGGTGGCGCCGCTCCGGTATGGTCGCCGGAGCGTGCCCGGCGGCGAGGAAGAGCGGCAGTGATCACGGCTAACCGACGCGGTGGAGCTACGGCGGTGAATCGAGCAAAGCGAGAGCGCCATGAGCATCAGCGACTCACCAGGAGTACGCAGGGCTTGACGGCGTGACCTATGGTGGTCTGAATCGACGGCGGCGATGATGGCCAGCACCGGGGAAGACGAGGTCGTCGACGGCGATTTAAGTCACGGCGGCTCGATTCCTTGCGCACGGTGGGCTTGTCGACCATGGCGGTGACGATGGCGTACTCGACGGGGCCTGGGGAGGTCCTCATCGACGGCGATGGTCGACGACCGGCTCGGTTAGGGTTTCGGATTGGGGAAAAATTAAGCAGAGGAGAGGAAAATGGAGGGCGTTGGCGCGTTTTATAGTTTCTCCGCCGTGCGCTGGCGGTCAACAACTGCGGCGGCGACGCGGGACGTGGCGATGGTTGGCTCGGTGGCGAGCTCCTGTGCGTCCAGGACGAAGACGAAGACGACGACGTCTCCTTCGTCTTTATCCCCGCGAATCGTTACGTGGACGTCTGTTGGGCTGAAATGCTGGGTTGCTGGGCTGGCTCGTGGGCTGCGGTGCCTGCGGTGGTGTGCGGTGGCGTCCAGGTGAGCCAGGTATGGTTTTTCCCTCTTTTTCTTTTTCTTTTATTTTCTGTTTTAATTTCTTGTTTTGAATTCTGTTTTGAATTCAGATTTAGATTATTTTCTATCTTGCAGGTATTGCTCATTTAATTCATACAAGGATTAGTCCAGGGTACTGCAAAGTCTTGAGTGGTGTATTTGCAAATTTAATGTGATATTATATCATTGGTTTTATTATTGTTATTTTTGGGATTTGAATTCAAATACCCATATGGACATGAATTTAAATATTATCTTTGAAAATACCCAAATTGTTTTCCAAATGGTAGTTTTCTTACTTACTGATATATAGAGTTGTATTTAGTATTACTTTGCAATAAACAAGCTCAAAGTAATATTTAATCATGGACTTCTAATAAGAAGTGATTCACTACTAGGAAAAGGGCTATAGCTGCAGGAAATAGTGCCGGCGCACCATCATTTACGCGCGCCGGTGGAAATCTATCGCCGGCGCACCATATTAGAGCCCGCCGGCAAAGGGCACATACTGCCGGCGCACAACCAATTTTAGTGCGCCGGGAATAAAATTCCAAGAGGTCTGGGCGTAGGGGAAAAATCTGGACACCTTACCCCCGGCGCACCTCTAGGGTGGTGCGCCGGTGATAGACAATTTACCACCAGCGCACTACCATAGAGGTGCGCCGGGGGTAAGGTGCCTAGAATTTTCTCTCCACACCCCCCCTGGACTGCCTTTTTCAGTTTTTGAAAAAATAAAATAAAATGGTAAAAAATTCAAAAAATAAAATCCTTTGATATGTCCAATACTTATGTAATCTAGTTTTAAAGAAAATTTGAAAAAATGAATTTCGATATATTATGCAAAATGGCGTCATCTTTCGGTAAAACGGGATTTCTGGTTGCATACGACCTCCGATGAAAAACTTTTTTATATCAAAATCTATCTACGCGAAATTTCCTATTCGAATTCAACCGCCTACGGCCGTTTGGAGAAAAAAATGGATTTTTCAATTGGAAAACAGAAAGAGGACTTTTTTCAGGTTTAAGATTTGGGTGAAAAAAATAAAAAATTTACCCCCGGCGCACCACCATACTAGGTGCGCCGGCGGTAAGCTGTACTATATATTCATGCCGGCCCTCCTTCCTCTTCTCTTTCCTCACTTCTCCCCCTTCTTCTCTTTCCCTCCTCCTCTTCTCCTTGCAATACTCACCGACGGCCTCCTCCTACTACTACTCCGGTGACCTCCTACTACTCCGGTGACCTACTACTACTCCGGCTCCGATGACCTTCTCCTCCTCCTCCGGTAATCTCCTCCACCTCGGGGCTCTACCTCCATCTCCGGCCTTCTCCTTCTGCTCCTCTTCCACCACCTCCACCTCCGGCCATCTTCTCCTCCTCCTCCTCCTCCTCCTCTCCTAAACCACAACCACCACCTCCGGCATCATCCTCCTCCTCCTCTCCTAAACCACAACCACAACCACCACCTCCGGCCTCATCCTCCTCCTCCTAAACCACCACCACCTCCGGCCTCATTCTCCTCCGGCGCGGCAACAACGACAAGGCGACGCACGACCACTATTTTCGAGGACCCGAGCTAGATCTAGATCTAGATCTAGATCTGGATCAGGCTTTTTTTTTTAATTTCGAAAAAACGTACCGCCGGCGCACCAGGCCTGGTTTGCCGGGGATAATTCATGTTGCTGCTGGCGCACCAGCTGGTGCGCCGGCGGTAACTTGTTACCACCGTCCTGTTTGCACCGGCGGGCTCTGGTGCGCCGGCAATAGCCGTTTTTGGTGCGCCGGCAATAAGGCTTTTCCTTGTAGTGATTTAATGGCATGAGTTCATGTGCTAAAAGATTTCTAAGGACTTGAACACAATTTTTATTATTTGGTTACTTGCATATGATTTTATGTGAACACTCATTTATTAAGACCTTGTAAAGTTTATCTTAATCCTATACCAACTTTAATACTAGTATTATATTTTAATAACACCTTGATATACATAGAGTAGGTACTACTCTCATCATGATTTGGTCTTGGCTATAATGATAAATGGTTAATCACCACCATGGTTTAATTATAGGGCTTAGCACTAGGTTATTCTTAAGTTCCATGATTGGAGCATAAGATACCACTAGTGAACAATTATAGGGCTCAATTCTATTCACCTAATGGCACTTGATTTGAATCTCAAACATGGCCTAGGTTTATATTATGATCACCATAGTGATGCCTAAACTAGGGTTGAGATATAATTCTAGTTTATGGAGTTGAGATGACACCATATTGCATTTGCTAGGGTTTAATCTCCCCTAACCAAGTTAATATGGTTAGTTGATTAATTGTTTCTGTTCTCCTTTAATTACTAATGATTTAATAATTGGTTTTATCTTCTACCAATTAACTTCTATTATTAACCTCAATTTATCATTATAGTAACTACATTGGTTATAGTTCTTTTTATAGTTAACTTTGGTCATATGGATGTATGGTTTCTCACCATATAAAGTATAGAGTTTAACTCTAAGGTTTCCTTAGGTTCTTTAATTGATGAATGAATGAAAAAAATAGATGGGGTAAGATTCTACTTATGATCACCAAGTGAATCATAAGTTAAGGTTAGAGTATAAGCCTATGGTTGCTTGCTAATTACCTCCCTATGATTTCATGTGGTGAATGATATCTACTTATCCTATTAGGGTTTAACTTATCCTCACATACCTCAAGAACATGATCATGGATTAGGCATAATCAACTTGTTTTTAATCTCTCTACCCCAAGTTCTTAGGGTTTATGATCACTACACAATTTATAATGATCAAGGTTTGGCTTCCTAAGTTATCTCTCAAGAGTTAGGTTTCTCACTTCCAAGATTAAGTATGGTCTTGATCAACTAGATATAGTTTCTTTCTTATATTATCATGAATGGATATGGTTACCTCAATAATTTATACACCAGGAGAATGCATGAGATAACAACTTATAGTTCTACTTAAGTAATGATGATTTAATCATCAGGACATATGGATAGTTCTCTCCCTTAAATTTAAGTGTTGCCTCAACTAACTTGAGTGTAACACCATAGCTTGAGCTCTCTCTCTCTCTCATAGGAATGGTTTATTCTAGGGTTTAGGGTATACTCTTAATATCTCCTTAGGTATCTAGGCTCAAGTTCCACTTGTCGAGCATAATTGGGTTAGCCTCTTCCTCACCTTATCAATTCATGGATATGGTATTATTCCATGTGATAATAGGGTATCTCACCACTCCAAGATGAGATGGTTGTTCCTAAAACTTTAGTTCAAAGGTTGTCCCTGATTCTTAAATAGGTAAAGCTTGGATTGATCTTAATGGTCTTTCTCATTTGAGAAGGACTTCAATACTAACTTAAGGTTAGGCTCCATTGGGATTGATGTGATCATCAATATCTTGGTTTAACATAAAGGGTTTCTCTCTCTAGGAATGTCTTGAATAATATCCTAGGGTTCCTCTTAAAGATGATGATTTGAATACTTGGATGTATATCCAAGGTTTAGCTCAAGGTTTGTTATTGCTTCTCTAATAATTATTATAGAACTCTTACCTCTCTAGGTTTGATGTACAATAACATGGAATAGAGAAGGATATATATATTTCTAGAGTGGATCTCCTTGTTATGTTCCCAAGAATGAAGTAATATGAATACCATGAGGTTCATGGTAGAATCAAGGATTAGTTTAAGACATGGAAAAGATAAGTCTAGAATAGTTCTCCATTTTATTGTTACTTTATTTATAGTTAAATAGATGTTCATATGTTATGGCAAGGAATATCATGTTGTGATCTTTAATAAAATCAAGTAGTTGATCCTTGATTAATAAATTCTTGTGTTGAATTTAATTCCATTTGATCTAACCCTTTAGATCAATCATCTCTACCCAAAACAGGGTTTTAAACAAAGTCACATTGAGGTTTATAGCGCTTGACTTGATGAGCTACTTCAATTCCACCAAGGTCAAGTGAAACTTCAGCTACTGTGACTGTTTTACTTTAAAGCGCGAAAATTCCCCGGATTTTCTATGCATGAATGCAATGCACACATCTGTTTCCTCTATTTTTGTAACCCCAATACCTGGGGTATTACAGGTCGGCTGAGGAGCACCGGCTGGAGCCGTGGCCGGCTTCCAAGTCCAGGTCTAAGCTGGTCTGGTAATGCCCGGCAGTGCCATGGCTGGGCCGGCTTCTATATGTCATGCACGTGTCTTGGTTTCACTTTCCCCTGACCGACT
Source organism: Lolium rigidum (assembly GCF_022539505.1). Classification (NCBI taxonomy): domain Eukaryota; kingdom Viridiplantae; phylum Streptophyta; class Magnoliopsida; order Poales; family Poaceae; genus Lolium; species Lolium rigidum. The sequence continues at coordinate 269,012,762 of NC_061513.1, read as the reverse complement.
CGGAACTGGTGATCCTTGCAGGAGAAGGCTCTGGAAAGGTCATTGGGGTGCAAAAGTCCACCAGTGACATAATATCCCTCGAATCGGGGGGCACTGTAGAGCAACAGTGCCCCGCGCTAGACAGGCCATCTCACGCCGCTCGGCACGTCCTGTCCTCGCTAACCTCGGCAGGAAAGACGGACAGGACCCGACAGCCGGATGATGTAAGTACCTCAGGAAGGCGGGAAGGAGCCGGAGCCGGCGGGACCGGCCAGTAGGCTATAGGGACTTATTTGTAATGTTCTAGGCTCTATATAAGCCACTCTAACCCCCCCCCCCCGTGCGGGGGACGATCGATTCATCCTCATTCTCATTCACTCTTAGCACCGCTCGGGAGAGAGGTCATCGTCTACCTCGAGCCCTCTTCCCAGCCGGATACAGCTCAAGGAGCACCATTGTACTGTCTTACACATCATATACACTCTAGAGCAGGAGTAGGGGTGTTACCTTCATACGGGAGCCCCGAACTTGGGTACGTCACTTGTGTCGCTCGTGCTCACACCCGCATCCGGATACCTCCGTAGGCCAAAGGCCGGAACCACCCGACTTTAGCCATCTCATGGCATATGCCGTGACGATACCACGACTCTCGGCCTCTGCCACTAAGATCTGTATTTACATCTAGTCGTTTCTAGAGGGCATCTCCCTTTAAAACCTGTGTGGCATTGGCGGTGGCAGAACTGATAGGCATGCAACATAGGTTCTAGGCGACGGAGCATAGAAGCTTGATGTTTGCACCAGTGGTGTGGTGTAGTCTGGTTGCATTGGCGGCCGAGTGGTGTGACACTCGAGCGGAAAGATGACAGTGGGTGGCCACAAATGTGTCATTGGACTCAGGCAACATAATCCTATTGAAAAACTTCAACATGAAATAAAGTTTTAATTTTTTTATTCACATCTAACCCTTTTTGGTACCACTAAATGCTGACTTCTTCATATTAAGCGACTTTTGTTTGCAAAACCTACTCGGGTGAATCCCAAAGTAAGATGAAGCTAACTATTCCTTGAAGTAAATCTCAAACGGTTGACAAAGTGCCACAAATTTGACAAAAAATGTATAAAAATCTGCAAATATGAGCACGAAATAGACATTTAAAAACTCGATGAAAATAAGAACTAGGTGCGGGACTGGAATCATAACATGAAGGCACATCTTTTTCGTATAGAGGTTATCTCGAATCGAAGGTTGGGTATATTTCTCGAAAGGAATACGGAAGGGGAAGCCCCTACACTTATTCTTTTTTATTGAAATAATAAGAACATAAATCTGCGTCCCCTGAAGACTTAAACCTGCGTGGCTGGGTTCTACAACCGATTCCCTAACTAAGTAAGCTAGGCTCACTTCTTCATGGTTGGGTATATTAGAAGGGATTGTGTGAATACATGAAAGAGGTAGTACTTTTGGATGCATTCGTTAGTCACATCACACCTACTTTTGCGGTCACCAGCGCCTGCACACCTGAAAACGGTGAAATCGACCATGCTTCGCGGTTCAAGTTTTGGGCCCTATAAGGCTGCTTTATGAACGGTGTTGTGCAGGAAATATTTTTCTCGTGAACAAGCAAACGAGTCATTTTCTTCTCTCTGGACGCGAAAAGTGGCAATGAGAGCAACCAAACTGGCTCTATTTATCTTGAAAAAAAAAACTTATGTAATATGTGTTCTTTTGCTGTACTTTTTTTTGCTATTTTTTCGTTTACGATTTCCTTGCTGAGAACCAGTGCATTACATTTACTTAAGGACAATATATGTGCAAAAAATCATTAGAATTGCCTGAAAGTTAGCATATTGGATATGATATAATTGGGCTACAACACCTGCCTAGGTACAAAAACAGCCACTCATGGTTGCACACTACTAAAATACCAATGCAGCTGGGTAGTTGCACTTTTAGTGCAACCGAACCAACTACTTGCAGAAGTGGGCATGCAAATTCTCGCTAGACTATTTTCTAAACCGATTCTGCAATTTCATACTGAATATCGTTGACACATTTCTCTAGCTCTGGCCTGTACAAACACGCTGGAGTCGCACATCATATATACAAGATATCTAAATGTGGCGAGAGCGCTTCCACTTTTTACTGGCTGTATTTTTGAGGTCTTTGATGTCCTTGAGGTAGTACTCTGGGATTTCCAGTGGCGAACCCATTGCTGACACACACTCAAGCTCGCAGTGACTATACTTGTCTTTGATGGCCGTTTCTTTGATGCCTGGATACGATCCGATGGACTGCAGACGGTGTATCTTCAAGATGCAACACCTCAGATCAGAGACCTTGTAGCCCACACTTCTTTGCAGCACCAGGTTCCAAGGACGGCTATTTGGGTTGATTGTGAACCTGGCCACAAAAAGGCAGGCAGCAGCAACAACTGATGGCCTGAACTTTGTGCAGTCATATTCCAGCAAGCTTAGGTCCGCAAGGTAGCTACACAGGAACTCCAGCTTTCTTACATCGCCTCGAGGGCAGATAGTTACGTATCTCCGCAGGAATGTTCTTGCGGTGGGGCTCCCCATCTCAAAATTAAGCAGATGCAGTATGTGAGCCTCCATCTTGACCACCTGCTGCTTGGTGTATGAGTTGTCAGTAACGTAACAGTAATCTTTGGCCTTATGTGCACATTCATGGCTTTCATATTTCGCAGCAAGAAACATTGAAGTTGCACCCAGTAGTTGCAGCTCCCTCGTGACAATGGCGCCCACCGAGAGGAAGCGGTCCACATATGAAACAGCGAGGTGAAGCGTGTCGGCTGGAAAATTGAATTCATCGGCCACTTCCACGAGCCAATCCACTAAGATGGCTCTCCAAGAGGGGTGAACTTGCCCCGTTGTGGGCATATAGTCCGTCGGCCTCCTCAACTTCTCTAGGTACCGCATGTAGCTGTCAATGTCCTCGATGTACGGTGCGATAACTGCCCGGGCCACGGCCGGCTCCGAGTCCACGGCTAGCAGGCGGGCGCGGCCGGCCACGCGGCCCATGCTCTCCTCCTCGTCGTCGCTGTTCTCCATCCTCTGCTCCTCCTCCTTGATGTGCTCCATCCTCTCCTCCTCGTCATCGCTGTCCACCATCCTCTTCCGCCACTGTTTTGTTTTGCCCCAGGCCATCACGTAAAATTAGACGAACACACTCGCGCCAAAAAAAGTTGTCCAAGGGCACTTTTCGTGCTCCTCTATTCTTCTCAATATCACGGTCTTAGATTGATGCACAACTGCCTGGTGCATCGATCTTATATACGCACATAGCATAGCCACAGCTATCCTAACTCGAAGAAGACTCGGACTCAATTTATGGCATGCAAGCCGACTACTGCTAGGAAGCGAACTTAACTTACATAGCTAAACTCGTGCAAATACTACTAGGACACGGACTTGCGGGCCGGCGGAGCCGTAGATAAAACAAGTCGCGCGCATTTGATCTGCCTACACACTCATTCGCGAGTTGCATATGGACTCTAGCTATGTGTAGCAAACTAGAGTGTTAGCTGAAGTTCGCTGGAATCTGTAGGAAAATTTGACTGATGGAACTGTTCTTGACCCAACCATAAATCCATGGTCTTGCTAGTTAACTCAAGGGTTTACGCAACCTTCTTCGCTACACAGACGTGAGAGGCTTCAAATACGACCCGTAGGTGATATATATGTCTTTTCTAGATCTGTGTGTGACATGGCATAACAAAGTAACATTTTGTTAGCCCTCTCATTTCATGACTAAAACCTGAATAATATACCAACCTTCAGCTGTGCGAATAATGTTTTTTCCTCTATATATATAATCATATCTACATATAACTAGATAACAAGATATTGTCTCACTATACTTCTCATACGCTGCAGCACTAACTCACTACATCAAGTAGGTGAAAACAACACACAAAGATGGGGAGATGGGGAGAGAGGCCAAAATAAATAAAAACATGGGAGTAGGAGGCAACGGGAACAATGGAAGATCTCACGGTTGTTGAGGTGCATGAAGCAATTCCTAACTTTGAAGTTCAAGTACACATGACATTGCATTGCTCTTAGTCACCACTAGTGGAAAACAGGCCATTTGTGGCGGGTCGTAAGGGCCTTTTGTCGCGGGCGGCTATCCGCGACAACGAAGGCGCGACAAAAGGTCCACCTTACCACCCGCGACATATGGTCCACCACGTGGCAGGCGCGGGGCGCACAAGGGACAACCCCTTTTGTCGCGGGCGGTATTACCACCCGCGACAAAATGGCCTCTACGTGGCGCGCGCAGAATGCTGCTGCTTTAGGATTTGAGGGGTGCAGCCCCCCCCCCCCCCGCCACCGCCCCCCCTTTTATTTCATTTTTTCGTTTCAAAATAAAAGTTGCATATATTTGTACGCTACTACAAGTTGTACACGTTCATTCATTATATATAGATTGAGCAAACAAATATTGGAAGCAAAAGTCAACCTATTCGTAGATTCCCCTTACACATATACATGGAGCTCACGACTACCGGGACTAAAGCCCGTCGTTTCGAGAGGGAGAGCGCCTATTTGGACTAAACAAGCCGTTGTTGTCTATTACTTTTCTCTAATCAAAAGTCCCGCCACTTCCTCTGCAATTCCTAGTAGGTGTTCCTTTGGTTGGAGCGTGTCCCGCATGAAGTCGACCTATATAGGAAAAATGAGATGAATATGACTATATCAATCTTGATAAAGAAATATTGACGATAATAAATTAAAGTTGTGAATGTTATTGCTTACGTTGAATTTATTATTGCCGTGCTTCTCAGTGATTAACATGCGAATGGACTCACAAACGTAGTATCCACATAGATTCATCCCCTGTGGCTGCTGGGCGCACGGTACAGGAGTATGTTAGCCTCTCTTCCTAGGTACCCGGAGTATGGTTCCTGAAAGCTCTCCAAGCCCTGCCAGGCAAAGAATGATTGAATGACTGGATAATTAATTGATATCTCACGAAAGATATAGCGCGACAATGATTGAAATTACGTTTGGAGCAACTTCTGCAAGTCGTGGAACCCGTCCATACCTCTACTCAATGGGTCCCTTACTTCAACTATTCGCTTATCAACTTGAATGTCTAGTAGAATCCAATGGAAGTTGCACAAGTTTATGTATATGCGTCAGGAATTACACTTAACATCGAGTAAGAAAAATTGAATGTGCATAACAGATCATTAAGACTCTCACTCATAGTTGTAAGGAAACAATATTGAATCATAGAAATGTTGCTCCCCTAAAAACCTTAGTAGGTTTCTCCCCGTTTCTTTGCCTTTATGCATTACCGTTCATGATGCACTTTATCTGGGTCAACAAACCCAATATTGATAATATTATTACTTTTGCATTCACTGATCTTTAGTCTGCATAAGAGAACACATAAGATATAATGAGTATATGCAATGAAAATGAACAACTGAATGAACATGAACTTATATGTAGTTAACAACTTACAAGCAATAGCAACTCATGAGAGATTTGTCGAGGGCTTCTAAATTGAATAACTGCCAGAGTTCATTCATCTCAATATGGATCGCCTCCTTTCGGTAGTAATATTCATATGGGATATTCGCCATGATATAACTTATGTTCTCCTTGCACGCATCAAGGTACCACTAATGCAAATTCCGCATATGCGTTGGCAGTTTGTGCAGCCGCTCTCTGCTGACCAAGTCGGCCCCGTAGACAAATTTAGGAGCTATATCAGCAGTGGGTACTGCAGCATCATGGGCACTCAGCAATTCCTCCACGGTACAGCCCATCGAAGCCGCTAGCGTCGCAGGTTCTTCCATATTGAAACCACCACCATGTTCCAGGTACCCCTTGGGAAGATCAAACACTTTGAGTGGTGGGATCGATTGTTTGGCCTGTTCTCCGAGCTGGGGAACTTCCTTTCATTTTTTGCCTTTTGTCGTTTGCTTGGCCTTGAGGGGTGCACTTGTTGAACTTGATTTCTTCCCGGCTACACTTCTAGCTGATGATTTGCTCGTGCTAGCACTATCCTTCTCCTTACCCTTGTCATCCTTCTCCTTACCCTTGTCATCAATTACCTTCGCAAGTGTGCGTGTATAGTCATCCTTCTTCTCGTGTAAGTCATATTGCGATGGTGTGTTCAGAAAAGAAAGAGCATATGCTTTTTTGCTTCTCGGTGTATGGTGCTGGCGCTGGAGGTTTTTCCATATGAAGCTGTTCATACGTGTGTTTCTTAACAATGGCATCATTTTCCTCTTCAGTACGTTCGTAAGGACGGGCGGGGGGGGGGGGGGGAGGAACCTTTGGTACTCTTGGGAGTGGCGACAGCTTGCGGACAGGACTCCTGAAACGCTTCCGGTTGGGTGCATTCCGAGTCTTAGTGGGCGCAGGCGGCGGCGCTGGAGATGGAGATGGACTACGGATGTCGTGGTCGACGTCGTACCCATGGGGTGATGGTGGCGACATGTGATCAGTCGGAAGAGGTGATGGTGGCCTGCGATCACTTGGAGGAGGTGATGGTGACCTGGGACGACTAGTACTAGGGGCTACCCAGCCTGGAAGCTTGATGTTTTTCTTTTGCCAAAGAATGATTTCTCCCAGTACGTCTCCGAGTGTATCCCGACCATCACCTCCAGGGATTTCGAGCTGCAATGTCTCCCACGATGGTACAACTGAATCCACCCCGACACGAGCATAGCCAGCTAGAATCTCATTGCCATGCCATGTTGCCGGCTCACCTTCAGCTCCAAATGCAGGTAAGACATAGCCGACCGCCACCTTAACAGATAAGTTCCTGAACACCTCATGGAGATCACAAGGTGTTTGCTCATTGATTCCATCCACGGGGTCGCCAGGACCGCCATCTATCATCCGTAAACGCGGGGCCTCCGAGTCGGCCACGCTGTTGTCTCGCCGCTGAGATATGTCGGCGGTATTATCTAGCTGGCGTTGTCCTTTTAGTTCATTAATCTCCCGCTGCTGCTACTGAATCTCTCGCTGCTGCTGGTCCAGTTGGCATTGGAACTCGGCCATCTGGTCATTCTGCACCTCCAGCTCGCGTTTTTTCCTCTCGCTCGGCTTCTATAAGTCTCTGCGTCGTCCGGAAACCCAAGCGACCACGGAACACTAGGGCCGAAGCCTCTTGTTCGTCCTCCCTTCTCAGGATTACCGAGGACAAGCGTCAGCAAGTCTTTCTCTCTATCGCGAGCAAATTTTAGTTTTCCCGCCTTAATATCTGCCGTCACTTGAATCCATTTTTCCCTGGGTACCTTAACCTTGCTGTCACTTTCAACAAGGTCCCCTGTCTTCATGTCATACTCACAGCCATGCCCAAGGAACCAATTTCGAGCCCTAATGTCCCATCCTTCTCGGATGGGTTCTGGAGTGATCCCATTCCGCTCCATCTCAGCCTCTTGTGCATCCCACTTAGGCATGGCTACTTCGTAGCCCCCTCTCCCCGTATGATGGTAATATTTCTTTTCGCTTGCATTCTTCTTGTTTTTCTTTGACAGTGACACAGCCTCCTCTGATTCTTTGTACTTCACAAATTCTTCCCAGTTATGCTCATGCTTCGCTAGATAGTTTTCGAATAATGGAGGCTTCTTCTCGGCCTTATAAGTTGCCCATAACTGGTTCTTATACGCCCGGAAAAGTCCCCCATCTTCTTAAGATCCCATTTCTTCACTAGCGCCCTCTGCTTGTCCATCTCAGACTCCGATCCCAAATCTGGCAAAGTGAAATGTGCCATGAGGTCGTCAAAAACTGTGTCTTTGTACCTATCAGCAACCTGACTTTCGGACACATTCTTGGTCTTGTTCCATTCTCTAATAGTGATCGGGAGACGATCCCTAACCAGAACTCCGCATTGATTTTTAAATGTCGTTCTGACAGCTTTGGGTGCCACCGGTTGGCCTTCCGGTGATATAGCTTCAATTGTGAAGTGGTCTTTTTTGCTCAACTTCTTTGTCGGGCCTCGTTTCTCCAACTTATCTTCGGAGGCCTAAGAGAATATAAATTAATTAATTTATATACATATGTACATATAGAATTCCATTAATGCCTCTAGTGATCGTATACCTCGCCATGACCGGAGCACTCGGCTTCTCCATCACCGGAGCTGTCGGCTTCTCCATCACCGGAGCCGCGGTCTTCTCCATCACCGGAGCCGCGGTCTTCTCGGTCGGCTTCTCGACCATCGCGGATTATGTCCTCGACTATGTCTTCCTGTTCCAAGTCTCGATGGAATTTGAATGGATCCATTGTTTCTGCAAAAAATAAAATCGATAAGTACATGTTCTAACCCTAACCAAACACTAACCAAACCCTAACCCTAACCACTGATGGGGTAGGCTCAAGGAGCGGAAGGCGGCGTGGAGTAGGGAGAAGAGGGCGCGTGAGGAAGAGGGTGTTCGCGAGAGGGGAGAGGGTATCGGCGTCGATTGTTTGTGAGAGGGTGTGGGTATCTGCGTCGATTGTTTGCGAGAGGGAGAGGGTGTCGGCGTCGGTTGTTTGCGAGAGGGAGAGGGTGTCGGCGACGGGTGTTTGCGAGAGGGAGAGGTTGTCGACGTCGGTTGTTTGCGAGAGGGAGAGGGTCGGTGTCGACGTCGGGTTCGTCGGTGGAGGAGTGGTCTACTAGGGTTTGGCGTCGGTTTCGAAAGTTACGAAACTAAATATCTTAAAACTAATTACTAAACTAAAACTTAAACTAATTAACTAAATTATATAAAAAAATTAAATTCTAAAACAAAATACCCAACTAATTAACTATATATACTAAAATACCTAACTAATTAATTAACTAACTACAAATACCTAACTAATTAACTAACTACAAATACCTAACTAAATCAAACTTAACTATATATATACTAAAATACCTAACTAATTAACTAAGTACAAATACTTACAAAAAATTTAAACTAATAACTATATACACAAAAAACTTAAAAAAAAGGGTCGAGCCGGCGCCGGCGCCGGCGGCCGGCTACCTTCTGTGGGCGCGGCGCCGCAGAGGGAGGCCGTAGAGGGGGGGGAGGGAGGCGGTGCGGCAGAGGCCGACGCGGAAGATGCCGGCGCGGAAGATGCCGGCACGGGCAGAGGCCGGCGTAGGGGCGCGGTTGATGGCGGCTGCGCAGGGGCCGCGGCAGAGAGCGGCGGTGGCGGCGGCCGGAGGCGCGGAAGAAGCCGGCGGTGGGGAATTTTGGCAGCCTGGCGGCGCGATGTAGGGTTTGTCCTCCAGGCGTCGCGGGTCGTACGTCGGCCCGTAGCGCCCTTTATACACCACCCCCTTTTGTCGCGGGTGGTGGCACGGCCCGCGACAAAAGGCCCCCCTTTTATCGCGGGTCATGCCACCACCCGCGATAAAAGGGGTGACCTTTTATCGGCGGTGGTGGCACGACCCGCGATAAAAGGGGGTGGGGGCTGATCCGTGGCACAATGCATCCAACGGCTCCGGCCGTTTGAATCCAACGGCCTAGAGCCGTTGGACGCGGATTAGCCCATGTTTATCTATTTTAAATTAATAAAAACTTTTATTTTAATAACTTTTAAATGGTAACTCAAATAGAAATGTTTTATATATGAAAATTGATCAGAAAAATCCAATGACCATGAATATGACATCGATATACCTATTTGCATCTCGCATCATAGTCGTGTATCAGAAAAAAGCCGCCGCTACCACGTGCCTCGCCCCGCCGCCCAGGGCAAAAAAGGCTGACCCGTTTCTGTTTTTTTCTACTGTGCACCGCCGCCGTGCCACACGTGTCGCTTCCCCGTGCCACGTGTCACTACTGCCGTGCCACACTTGTCGCTTCCCCATGCCACGTGTCATCGCCGCTTCCACGTGCCTCGCCCCGCTGCCGCCGGCGGGCGACGTGTAGCCACGGCTTATAGGTGGCATGCCCCGTGTGTTCTATATAAAGCGCCTCGTGCACGCGCAGCCACACGTCGCCGCCGCCTCCGCTCATTCATCTCCGGGATGCCGCCACGCCGTCACGGGTCGTCCGGTTTCCGTGGCGTCCGAGCGCGTCCGAGCGCGTCCGAGCGCGTCCGAGCGGTAGGTTCTACGCCGAGATACGCGACGGTGGTTTCTGCCTCACCCTCGGCACGTACAACACGCCGGAGCTGGCAGCGCGCGCTTACGACGCAGCGGCGTGGCGATTTCGGCGGCCACGGCGCGACATGAACTTCCCGGATGTTGAATCGCTAGAGGAAGCGGAGTTCCTCGCGCCAGCGCCGTGCCTCGTCGACGACGAGGACCGTCGCCGGCACCGCCAGGTGCAGCGCAGGATCGCCATCGCCGAGCACGACGAGCAGTTGATGCGCCAGTGGAGGGTGCTATTCCCCAACGACGTCGACAACACCGACGCGTTCTTGGCTGACCTCAGGGCACAACGCAGGTCCAACAGGCGCCACCGTCGGGCCGTCGCCGAGTTCGAGCTCGACAACCCGAATACAACTTGGGCCGAAAACGACCCTCGGTGGGATGAAATTTGGACGGAGACAACCTCCGACGACGAGTAGAGACTAGACTAGTCGTTTATCTATTTTATTGTAATTTCAATAAAGTCGTTTTCGGTTGTTTTAGTTCAATAAATCGTTGTTACGAAATTTTATTACGATTGAACTGGAATTAAAGTACAGAGCTCAACTGAAAATTAAGATACATGGCTAGATTCAAATGTTGGAGCCATTCAGTCAGTCGTGCCTAGCCCTATAAACATCGCCACTATAGTCATCATAGTCGCCGACGTCATCGTCGCTAGCATCGGGGTCGCGGTTGTCGAACCTCGGCGGGTAAGCACGTGTGGGCTGGGACTGAGGGTAGCGCAGGCGGGGGCCACGGTAGGCCATGACGCTCTGTAGAGTCCGGCTGCGCCACCACAGCCGACGGCCGGCCTCGTTGAAGTTCGAAGGAGGTGGGCCGTCCTCCTCGTACCTGGAAAGCGCCCTCTCACGCTGATTGATGAAGAAGCTGTCCCAAGTCAGGCTGTAGTCGGGATGCCGCTGGGGATTCCTCTGCTGCTCTGGCGTGAGCTCGAAGTAGTAGTGGTTCGTGATGGCCATCTCACGTGCCACACCTAGAGGGATAGGAGGGACCGGTACGCCTCCGACGCTCAGCAACCAGCCGGTCGGGACGCGGTAGCCCAGCGGGCAGGGGTAGTTTGAGGCGCAAAGCGCCTCCGCCTCCCGGGGTGTTAGAGATACGATGGAAGCCATGGGAGAGAGTGATGAGGTTTGCAGATATGAGTCCAGATGTGATATGTAAATGGAGGCCAAGCCTACATGTATATAGTGAAAAAATGGCGGGAAGACGGAGGCGGGAAGCGGTGGAAATCGCGGGAAGAAAATAGGCGGGAACGCAGTGGCGCGGGAAACTTTCATCCCGGGTGGGGGCTCAAACCGGGATAAAAGATTGGGGGCCTTATCTGGGGGAGGCTTATCTAGGAGGGCCTTATCTTGGGGAGACTTATCTAGGAGGGCCTTATCTGGGGGCTGGCGTGCGGGCAACCATTAGTCCCAACTGGTGGGTGCAACCGGGACTAAAGCTGTCGGCAGGATGAGGATGTGTCGGTAACCTTTAGTCACGGTTGGTGGGTGCAACCGGGACTAAAGATGTCGGCAGGATGAGGATGTGTCGGTAACCTTTGGTCACGGTTGGTGGGTGCAACCGGGACTAAAGCTGTCGGCGGGATGAGGACACGTGGGTGGACGCACTGCTCGATGAGATAAAGCATGTAGCGCACGACGCCCTATCGAAGGAACAAGACAAAGTAGAAGCGGCGCCTTGCCTATAAAAGGATCATCGATGCGCCTTGGCAAGCAGATCAACAAGCCAACCTAGCAGGTAGTTCATCCCCATGGATGGAGGAAAGGGTTGGGAAATCTACCGTGGCGCAGCTTCTCGAAGATGTCGTTGGTGCACACGCCCTACGGCATCTTCGGAAGTTGCGCCTCGGAAAATTTTCCCTGCAAGCCCCATGGAGAGTTTCATCCCCATGGATGGAGGAAAGGGTTGGGAAATCTCCCGTGGGGCAGCTTCTCGAAGATGCCGTTGGTGCACACGCCCTACGACATCTTCGGAAGTTGCACCTCGGAAAAAATTCCCCGCAAGCCCCGTGGAGAGTTTCATCCCCATGGATGGAGGAAAGGGTTGGGAAATCTCCCATGGTGCAGCTTCTCGAAGATGTCGTTGGTGCACACGCCCTACGACATCTTCGGAAGTTGCGCCTCAGAAAAATTTCCCTGCAAGCCCGTGAAAGACTCCATCTCCTCTAACAGTGTTGGGGAAAGGGTTCTCATTATTACATAAATGTAGAGATTGTCTTGGGAACTATATATGAAGAATACATTATTACATCACCATCTACTGTTGTGATCTTCTACGCCGTAGCCATGGAGAATCTTCATCATTTAGCAAGATGCTTGGGTCAATTTTCACCATGAAGTGCGGAATTTCTTTAAACTTATTATAATCTTCTGACATGTCTGTCTTGTCATCCACTCCCACGATGTTTGTTTTCCCCGAAAGAACTATGTGGCGCTTTGGCTCCTCGGTTGATGTATTCTTTTGTTGATTTCTTTTTGTCGATTTGCTAGACATATCATTCACGTAGAAAACTTGAGCCACCTTGTTGGCTAGGACGAATGGCTCGTCCATGTATGCAAGATTGTTGAGATCCACTGTTGTCATACCGTACTTATTGTCTACCTGTACACCGCTGAGCTTCACCCATTTGCACCGAATCAAAGGGACCTTAAAAGTGGGTCCATAGTCAAGTTCCCATATCTCCTCTATGTACCCATAATATGTGGTGGTCTGCCCATTCTCGTCTTTTGCATAGAAGCGGACACCACTGTTTTGGTTGGTGCTCTTTTTATCTTGGTCGATCGTGTAAAATGTATTCCCATTTATCTCGTACCCTTGGAATGTACATATGTTTGAAGATGGTAACCTGGCCAACAAGTACAACTGCTCTACAACAGTGGTGTCACTCATGAGATGTCTTTGCAACCAACTGCCAAAGGTATTCATGTGTTGACGTGTAATCAAGGACTCGGGCTGGCCCGGGTTTATTTCTCGTAAAACATTCTTGTGTTTCTCGATGTACGGAGCCACCAAGCTAGAATTGTATAGAACTGTGTAGTGTGCTTGATTGAAATAAATCTTGTCCCTGCACACTGTTGCTTTCCTTCCCAGTGTGCCTTTTCCAGTCAGCCTCCCCTCATACCGAGATTTAGGAACACCAATCGGCTTCAGGTCAGGAAGAAAGTCAACACAAAACTCAATGACCTCCTCAGTTCCGTAGCCCTTTGAGATACTTCCTTCCGGCCTAGCGCGGTTATGAACATATTTCTTTAAGACTCCCTTGAACCTCTCGAAGGGGAACATATTGTGTAGAAATTCAGGACCGAGAATTCTAATCTCTTCAACTAGGTGAACGAGGAGGTGCGTCATAATATTGAAGAAGGATGGTGGGAACAACAACTCGAAGCTAACAAGACATTCGACCACATCAGCCTGTAACCCTGACAAAGTTTCTGGATCCATTACCTTCTGAAAAATTACGTTGAGGAATGCACATATCTTCACAATGGCTAGTCGAACATTTTCTGGTAGAAGTCTCCTCAATGCAACCGGAAGCAATTGTGTCATAAGCACGTGGCAGTCATGGGACTTTAGGTTCTGGAATTTTTTCTCCTTCATATTTACTATTCCCTTTATATTCGACGAGAAACCAGACGGAACCTTGATACTAAATAGGGCTTCAAAAAATATTTCCTTCTCTTGTTTGGTAAGAGCGTAGCTGGAAGGCCCTTCAAACTTACATGGATGATTGTCGTCTCGTCCTTTATGATGTTCCTGGTCCTCACGTGCTTCTGTTGTATCTTTTATCTTCCCATACACGACCAGAAAACCTAGAATATTCACACAAAGATTCTTGGTCAGGTGCATCACGTCGATTGCAGAGCGAACTTCCAGAACTTTCCAATATTCTAGCTCCCAAAAAATATATTCATTCTTCCACAGGGGCGCGTGTCCGTCAGCGTCTTTCGGAACAGGTCGACTGCCTCGACCCTTTCCAAAGATAACATATAAATCCTTCACCATGTCAAATACATCAGCACCACTACGGGGACAGGCTTAGGACGGTGTTCTGCCTCGCCATTGAAATGCTTGCCTTTTTTCCTTAAGGGATGCCTGCGCGGAAGAAAACAGCGATTGTATGGGTACACATTTTTCCTACTTTTTCCCAAATATTTACTTTCAGTCTCATCTAAACAGTGTGTGCATGCATTGTATCCCTTGTTCGTCTGTCCTGAAATGTTACTAAGAGAAGGCCAATCATTGATGGTTACGAATAGCAACGCTCGTAGGTCAAATTCTTGCGCGGTATGCTCATCCCACACACCTGGTTCGGCCCACAACTATAAAAGTTCATCAACTAATGGCCTTAGGTACACATCAATATCGTTGCCGGGTTGCTTTGGGCCTTGGATAAGCACTGACATCATAATTAACTTCCGCTTCATGAACAACCAAGGAGGAAGGTTGTAGACGGGCCAGGTGCTGTGACTGCAACTCTGCTCCCCAAAAGGATTCATCCCATCTGTACTTAGACAAAACCATAAGTTCCTTGCCTTACCTGCAAAATCCGGGAACTCTCTCCCGATGTTTCTCCGCTGTCGACCATCAGCGGGGTGCCTCAACATCGCGTTTTTCTTACGTTCTTCCATGTGCCATCGCAACAAACTTGGCATGCTCTTTGTTTCTGAAAAAACGTTTCAACCGTGGTATTATGGGAGCATACCACATCACCTTCGCAGGAACCCTCTTCCTGGGTGGCTCGCCCTCAACATCACCAGGGTCATCTCTTCTGATCTTATACCGCAATGCACCGCATATCGGGCATTTGTTCAAATTCTCGTACTTCTCACCGCGGTAGAGGATACAGTCATTAATACATGCATGTATCTTTTGCACATCTAATCCTAGAGGGCAGACAAGTTTCTTTGCTTCATCCGTACTGACGGGCAATTCGTTATTTCTTGGAAGCAGCTTCTTCAATATTATCAGCAATTTTTCAAACCCCGAGTTAGTCACACCGGCCTCTGCCTTCCATTTCAGCAATTCCAATACGCTACCCAACTTTCTCTGCCCATCTTCACAACCTGGGTACAACAATTTGTGGTGGTCCTCTAACATCTTATCGAACTGCAACCTCTTCTTATCTGTGCCACAGTCTCTCCTTGCATCAGAAATGGCCAACGAAGATCATCATCAACAGGATCATCTGGTGCTCGTTCTTCACCTCCGTCTGCTTCATTGTCTTCCATTGCGGTATCATCGTATAATTCAGAGAACATATATCGGTACTGGTCATCGTTATCTTCTTCTTCATTGCCGTCTTCCATCATAACCCCTTCTTCTCCGTGCTTGGTCCAAACATTATAGCTGGACATGAATCCGAACCAAAGCAGGTGGCTCTTAATGTCTCTTGAGCAAGAGTAATCCTTCTCATTCTTACATTTCAGACAAGGACAAAACATAAAACCCTGCTTCGACTTGTTGGCCTTGGCCACAAGCAGGAAAGAATTCACGCCCTCTCTGAAAGCGGGAGCGAATCGGTTGTCGTACATCCATGGATGAATCATCTGCATCATATGTATAATTATGTGTCAGATGCAATTACCATGCTAAAATTAGTATTTTGCGGACTATGTATACGAGAAAATAGTTGCTAACCTTTTAGGATCAAAAAGAGAAGAAATCTTATCAAATAAAATCAAGTGGCCTCCTCACAAACATTTCATCAAACACCTCTTGTGCACAAGAAGAAAAAAAGAGCTAGCATAAACCTCTCCACCTTTCACCACCAAGAAATAAATGTAGGGAGGTGGGGGGGCTGGCTGTGTATGTATAGGGCTGGCCCTTTAGTCGCGGGTTGTACCACGACCCGCGACAAAAGGGGTGCCAGCAGGCGGCGCCAAGTGTAACGACCCGGAAAAACCCCATAGATTTGTTTCTCTCTGCTGCTTGTTTTTCCGTGTCGTTCCAAGTTCGTCATGCATCATGCATCATAACATCCATGTTTTCAATAAAATAAAACTATTTTATAAACCTTAAAATATTTTGTTCTCCCTCTCATATGGTTTTTATAATAAACCCTAACCTCTCTCTTACTCCCTATTTTATAATTAAGCATTTTCTAAACAATTAAGGTTTGGAAATAAAATGTGTTTTGTTTTGGTTACAAATAAATTAAATATTTTGTAAACTAGTTTTTGAATCTCACACTCTCTCTCCCTGGTTCGAAATTCAAAACAGAATTGAATCCAATTTTCAAATAGTTTGTAAAAATGAAAACAAAAGAAAAACCCTAACCCTAATCCTCCCTGGGCCTCACCTCTCTTCCCTGGCCCGATTCCTCTCTTTCCCGGCGGCATTTTCTCTTCCCTCCGGCCCAACCCACCTGGCCCGAGTACCCCTTTGCTTTCGTCCTTCCCCTTTTCCGTGTGTCGTCTTCTTCTCGAGAGAGAGCACGCAAGCAGCATGTGCGTGGTCCTCCCCAACCACCGCACCCACCACCACGCTTCCCTTGGTCCCCTCGCTTCCCTCTTTTTCTAGCCACGAGACGCGCCTGGAACCCTAGACGCCCCTCCCTTTTCCCCCTCGAGCGCCGCCAGCAAACTCTCCTCTCCTTTCCCTTCACCACCGAAGCCCCCTCACAGCTCCGCCATGGCGCCGTCGCTCCGGCCGTCCCCTCGCCAAGCCGAGAGCACCATCAGACGCGCCTTGAACTCCTCGTTCCTCTGGTACTTGCTAATCGAACCATGGCGCCCTAAATCGGCGCCGCTTTCGCCGTTCCTCTCCGTCCCCGGCGGGAGAAAATCTTCAATTCCGGCGAGCACAGTGCACCTCCGGCCACACCGAGCCCACCTCGAGCCTCAGGGTAAGGTTGCGAACCTCCTGGGCACCGTGGTACTCCTCCCCGCATCTTGTTTCCTCCTTCTCACGGTGTTGACGACCCGCTTCTCCGTAGATCGCCGCCGCCGGCCATGCTCCGGTGGTCCCCCCGCTGCTGGCACCCCCTCCTTCTGGTCCGCGCCAACGAGATGCGCCCGACGCCTCCTTCCGTGCGTCCAGGGACCCTCTACCTCGCCCGCGCGCCACCATGCCGAGTCACGGTGATCACCGTCTGCCCGCGCGCGACCCTTGTCGAACACCTTCTGGGCGTGCAGGCAAGCTTTGCCAGCTCAGCCGTCCACGTGGCTCCGGGCCCCACTCACCAGCCTCACGGGCTAGCCACCCGCTCGGTGAGAAACCCCCTTCAGATTCAGATCTGAATCTTTTTACCCTTAGCCCCCTGTCAGTTTTGATTCCTAACCCGGTGTCCCTGACACGGAAGCTTCCAACAAAACCCCTTGCAAGTTTTGAAAACCAACCCGGGGTCCTTCCCCCTGTTTGAAAATTATTTTCGAGTCCGTTTCAATTTAAAATAAATCTGTTTTCTATATTTTAAATACTAAAAACCTAATATGTTAATAAATTTTAATTGGTAACTCAAAATAAAATATGTTCTATATGAAAGTTGATCAGAAAAATGTGCTGAACATGAATATGCCATCCATACATCTGTTTGCATCTCGCATCATGTCGTCCGATGATAGTTATGCATGTTCACCTCACATATATGCGGAGTATTTTGAATTTCCAACTAGGTTTTCCCTGCTCCGTTTAATATTGAAGTAGCTCACCCTTGCCATGTCGTGCCATGCTAATCAACACTTAAATTTGCCGGTAGAAATGCAACTCCAAACCTAATTTGCTTGTCCGGGGTTTCGACTCCGATTAATATGGATAAGTTGCATTGCACCATCGTTGCCATACCATGCATACCATCTTGATCATGCCGGTTCTTTATCCGTAGTAGTAAGAATTGCATGCGTTGTTTGTTCCAGCATTTGCTTCTTCCCGGATAGGATCACAAAGTGGTGATGTGAGATACGACGAGTTCTCCGACAAGTTCTTCTGCAACCTTTCACAGGCGAGCCCTCTCTCTTCACCTATTATACACTCTCCCTCGCGTTGCTATCCTTATGTTGCGCTTCTTTATCGAGTCACGTGTCCTATTCCACTTGTTTACCATAATAATCCTATATGTATCATTCCTTACCTATAGCCGTTGCTTGATGTTTGAGCCTTGCGAGTCGTAGGCGTGTTTACGATCTGTTGTTTATCTCGATCAGTTATCGGGATATGTTGGGTTGTTGGGAGGTTATCACATACTATATCAGTTGTTGGAGATATTCACACTTTACTTTATTGTTAACAACTAAAATTGTAAGCAGAGGCATCTGTGAGCCCATTTGCGAAAGCATCGGAACTTTGACTCGCTAATGTCCCCTAGGACCCGAGTTCTTGTTATCTGTTCCGAGATTGAGCGCTCTACCCGTACGTGGTAACGATTATCGGGACACCCCCTCACCCATTACCTTTTCTCAAGTCAGTTGAAAAGGGGGCCACAACCTTGATTTTATTTGCTCACATGCACGATATGCACGATTTACTTCCTGTTGCCTTCGGGTGTTTATATTCTGTACTGTACTGCATAATTGCTAGACGACTTATCTAGTGCTTGGCCGTTAGTGCCCACCTAGACGCCTACGCAACCTCTGGGTCCGTCTCGGAGAACGGCCGGACTTCGTCACGGGTAGCTTAGTTGGGTGCCCCCCCTAGACTTTCTTGTTGAACTGGGAACGGTCTTGTTGTGAGACATCGCCTGTAAGAAGCGGGTCGAGCATGCGTATGGTTACATTTGGGCAACCCCTGCAGGGTGTACATCTTATCGATAAGCCGTGTCCGCGGTTATGGACGACTTGGAATTGTATAGCTCGATCATAGAACAACTTACACCTTTATGTTGTTGATAATAATCTGCTAATAACTTTATTAGTAATATAGCAATACTACAACCGATACCTAATAAAACTTTTCCACCGTTGAGTGCCTTTTACATTGCCTCTTCGCTTTGTTGAAGGGGATATGTGTAATCGGCTGGGTTATGTTTGTGTAGTATTTTATTTGTTACCTTATGCGCTCTCTTATCTTCTCTGAGTAGACGGATGTTGTAGCGTGTCTCTATTGGTTATAGTTTTGTTGTCGCTAAACCTACCATATAGCCCCAGGTGATATATGTATTCGCCCGACGAGCATACCCATTTCTAGTCTCGCTAAGTACGTGCCGGAGTTCGTACCTTGGTACTTACTCTCGCCTTTTCTCTTTCTCTTTTGCTTCCTCCCTTTTGTCAGCAACCGATGGCCCGACTTCGACAGGTTCAAGATGACGACGTTAGCAAGGTTACCCTTCCGGCTTGGCCTGGGCAGGGTTATGGACGTCACTGGTTATCTTCAGGACTCTTAGTCCAATTTGTATCTTGTCCGTACTCGGACGTATTTGATCTTCTGTATGATTTGGATCTTTGTATTGTATATTTGTATCTTGACTCGTTGGAGTCGTTGTTGTAATATATGTATCTTGTGGGCTCTATTGTAATCCTGTTGTAATGTTACCGCTCGTGTTAATTCCTCTGGCATCACGTGTGTGATTCTTCGTGCACGTCGTGTCGGAGGGCGTCTCTGAATCGATATCGTGCGGATTTCGGCGGGATCGCTGGAATCCTCATGGTACCAGTTCCGGGGCGTCACAAGTTGGTATCAGAGCTCAGGTTGACGGTACCCTACTAGTCCAGCATGTAGGTTAACCTTGCCAATGGACGTTGTGTGTCTAGTGTCAAAACTATTTTTTTAAATTCGTTAGATAGATCTGATTAGCTCTGATTTTTCACCTTGTCTCTATTCTTTCTCATATTACCTATGCGAGTTTTGAATCTTCTCTTATCTGCTTCACTGAGTCTTAGGTTCTACGCGGGTTGGATGATCTTTGGCTTATCCTAATAGGTTCGCTCTTTGGAGGATCTCAACAGAAACGCATCATCATCAACAGAACAACAACTTCTTGTTAGTGGTGTCGCCGATCTACGTGGAGCAACAATTCTTGTTAGTGGTGTCGAGGAGATCGACACGTCGTCAGAAGATCCGATAGTTCACCTCTCTCCCGCGTACCATGGCGTGGAACCTCAGGGCGAGGTTCCTTGTTAGTGGTGTCGTTTGTAACGACCCGGAAAACCCCATAGATTTGTTTCTCTCCGCTGCTTGTTTTTCCGTGTCGTTCCAAGTTCGTCATGCATCATGCATCATCACATCCATGTTTTCAATAAAATAAAACTATTTTATAAACCTTAAAATATTTTGTTCTCCCTCTCATATGGTTTTTATAATAAACCCTAACCCCTCTCTTACTCCCTATTTTATAATTAAGCATTTTCTAAACAATTAAGGTTTGGAAATAAAATGAGTTTTGTTTTGGTTACAAATAAATTAAATATTCTGTAAACTAGTTTTTGAATCTCACACTCTCTCTCCCTGGTTCAGAATTCAAAACAGAATTGAATCCAATTTTCAAATAGTTTGTAAAAATGAAAACAAAAGAAAAACCCTAACCCTAATCCTCCCTGGGCCTCACCTCTCTTCCCTGGCCCGATTCCTCTCTTTCACGGCGGCCTTTTCTCTTCCCTCCGGCCCAACCCACCTGGCCCGATTACCCCTTCGCTTTCGTCCTTCCACTTTTCCGCGTGTCGTCTTCTTCTCGAGAGAGAGAGCACGCAAGCAGCATGTGTGTGGTCCCCCCAACCACCGCACCCACCACCGCGCTTCCCCAGGTCCCCTCGCTTCCCTCTTTTTCTAGCCACGAGACGCGCCTGGAACCCTAGCCGCCCCTCCCTTTTCCCCCTCGAGCACCGCCAGCAAACTCTCCTCTCCTTTTCCTTCACCACCGAAGCCCCCTCACAGCTCCGCCATGGCGCCGTCGCTCCGGCCGTCCCCTCGCCAAGCCGAGAGCACCATCAGACGCGCCTTGAACTCCTCGTTCCTCTGGTACTTGCTAATCGAACCATGGCGCCCTAAATCGGCGCCGCTTTCGCCGTTCCTCTCCGTCCCCGGCGGGAGAAAATCTTCAATTCCGGCGAGCACAGTGCACCTCCGGCCACACCGAGCCCACCTAGAGCCTCAGGGTAAGGTTGCGAACCTCCTGGACACCGTGGTACTCCTCCTCGCGTCTTGTTTCCTACTTCTCACGGTGTTGACGACCCGCTTCTCCGCAGATCGCCGCCGCCGGCCATGCTCCGGTGGTCCCCCCGCTGCTGGCACCCCCCCTTCTGGTCCCCGCCAACGAGATGCGCCCGACGCCTCCTTCCGTGCGTCCAGGGACCCTTTACCTCGCCCGCGCGCCACCATGCCGAGCCGCGGTGATCACCGTCTGCCCGCGCGCGACCCTCGTCGAACACCTTCTGGGCGTGCAGGCAAGCTTTGCCAGCTCAGCCGTCCACGTGGCTCCGCCCCACTCGCCACCCTCACGGGCTAGCCACCCGCTCGGTGAGAAACCCCCTTCAGATTCAGATCTGAATCTTTTTACCCTTAGCCCCTGTCAGTTTTGATTCCTAACCCGGCGTCCCTGACGCGGAAGCTTCCAACAAAACCCCCTGCAAGTTTTGAAAACCAACCCGGGGTCCTTCCCCCTGTTTGAAAATTATTTTCGAGTCCGTTTCAATTTAAAATAAATCTGTTTTCTATATTTTAAATACTACAAACCTAATATGTTAATAACTTTTAATTGGTAACTCAAAATAAAATATGTTCTATATGAAAGTTGATCAGAAAAATGTGCTGAACATGAATATGCCATCCATACATCTGTTTGCATCTCGGATCATGTCGTCCGATGATAGTTATGCATGTTCAACTCACATATATGCGGAGTATTTTGGATTTCCAACTAGGTTTTCCCTGCTCCGTTTAATATTGAAGTAGCTCACCCTTGCCATGTCGTGCCATGCTAATCAACACTTAAATTTGCCGGTAGAAATGCAACTCCAAACCTAATTTGCTTGTCCGGGGTTTCGACTCCGATTAATATGGATAAGTTGCATTGCACCATCGTTGCCATGCCATGCATACCATCTTGATCATGCCTGTTCTTTATCCGTAGTAGTAAGAATTGCATGCGTTGTTTGTTCCAGCATTTGCTTCTTCCCGGATAGGATCACAAAGTGGTGATGTGAGATACGACGAGTTCTCCGACAAGTTCTTCACGCAACCTTTCACAGGCGAGCCCTCTCTCTTCACCTATTATACACTCTCCCTCGCGTTGCTATCCTTATGTTGCGCTTCTTTATCGAGTCACGTGTCCTATTCCACTTGTTTACCATAATAATCATATATGTATCATTCCTTACCCATATCCGTTGCTTGATGTTTGAGCCTTGCGAGTCGTAGGCGTGTTTAGGATCTGTTGTTTATCTCGATCTCTTATCGGGATATGTTGGGTTGTTGGGAGGTTATCACATACTATATCAGTTGTTGGAGATATTCACACTTTACTTTATTATTAACAACTAAAATTGTAAGAAGAGGCATCTGTGAGCCCCTTTGCGAAAGCATCGGAACTTTGACTCGCTAATGTCCCCTAGGACCCGAGTTCTTGTTATCTGTTCCAAAATTGAGCTCTCTACCCGTACGTGGGGACGATTATCGGGACCCCCCTCACCCATTACCTTTTCTCAAGTCAGTTAAAAAGGGGGCCACAACCTTGGTTTTATTTGCTCATATGCACGATATGCACGATTTACTTCCTGTTGCCTTCGGGTGTTTATATTCTGTGCTGTACTGCATAATTGCTAGACGACTTATCCAGTGCTTGGCCGTTAGTGCCCGCCTAGACGCCTACGCAACCTCTAGGTCCGTCTCGGAGTACGGCCGGACTTCGTCACGGGTAGCTTAGTTGGGTGGCCCCCCTAGACTTTCTTGTTGAACTGGGAACGGTCTTGTTCTGAGACATCGCATGTAAGAAGCGGGTCGAGCATGCGTATGGTTACATTTGGGCAACCCCTGCAGGGTGTACATCTTATCGATAAGCCGTGTCCGCGGTTATGGACGACTTGGAATTGTATAGCTCGATCATAGAACAACTTACACCTTTATGTTGTTGATAATAATCTGTTAATAACTTGGATAGTAATATAGCAATACTACAACCGATACCTAATAAAACTTTTCCACCATTGAGTGCCTTTTACATTGCCTCTTCGCTTTGTTGAAGGGGATATGTGTAATCGGCTAGGTTATGTTTGTGTAGTATTTTATTGGGATTTCTATTTTCGTGCCCTCGAGTCCTTAGTTGTACTCAGTTTTCCC
Organism: Lolium rigidum; assembly: GCF_022539505.1. Classification (NCBI taxonomy): domain Eukaryota; kingdom Viridiplantae; phylum Streptophyta; class Magnoliopsida; order Poales; family Poaceae; genus Lolium; species Lolium rigidum. The sequence goes on along the minus strand of NC_061513.1, from coordinate 268,989,460 downwards.
CAGCCCCTTAGTTTTTCCTCAGTTTTCCCCAAGCCTATGTATGAAACCCACAGAAGGAGCTCAGACAGATGGAATCCGTTTATTTGGACGTTCTGTGCTGACGTGTTGCGCCGCATTATCTGTGGGGCCGCGTCGTGTGGGGCCGCGTCGCGTGGGGCTGGTAGAAAGGGACCATGTGGGACAGGATGAGAAGCGTTTGGTTGCACGTGAGCAGGAGCTGGGTTTTGTCTCTCTCGGCCCAAATTGGCATTTTTAAGAGCACCTTTTCCCCTCTTTCTCTCTGTCTGTCTTTTTCACCAAATTAGTATCAAATCTAGAGAAGCTTCTATTTCTGTCTTTCTTCAATATGGCAGCAAATCTAGTAGCAAATCTGCAGGGTTATTTATGCCTTTTGGCCCTCGTTTTTTGCCCAATATGGAAGCAAATCTAGTAGCAAATCTAGAAGCTAGTATATGATAAATTCACAACAGCATAATCAGAAAACTAAGTATAATACATAGGGAAACTGCATACATCAGCCAAAAGCAGCCAATAACGTTGTAATATACAAGACGCACGCAATGTATGGACAATAAGAAGATTAGGATGAATGAATTTGTTCTTCATTCCTCCTCATATATTTCTTCGTCGCTCCATTCGTGCATTACCCCAAGGAAATATTCATTGAACTCCTTCCGTCTGCAGTGTGCGGCCAATACATCCTCCAAACGGTATGGCTTGTGTTCATTTCTCATACCGTAGCTTCCTATTCTATCCACACGTACTGGCCACTCATCCCAGGCCTTTGTATCATGAGAGTACTCTCTGATATAACCCAAATCCGTGTAGTAGATGCAGCCAGGTCAAAGTGTCGGGTACACTCTGGTGTCGACGGAGATACACCGGATATAATTCACGAAGAAGGCATTACTACCAATGTTACTGACCGGATGGAGAGAGCAGCTCTGAGTGTCCACACGGTACACCAATGGTCTGCCCGCCAAAGCCACGCTGACCAACAACACAAGCAGCAGATCACCATCTGATTTCACAAGGTAGAACTTCTGATGTCCAAGTTCTGGAAATGAAATTAGTGTCTCCATCTTGACAGTGCTCGCGTGCTGCTGCAACTGTACATTGGTGCACACTATTCTTCCGTTCTCAAAATTGTCCGCAGCTACTGCATACAGTTCACCATTGAACGGGGTAATGCAACGCAGACAATAGTTCTTGATCGAAAATCTTTCTTCTCCCCAATGTTCATGTATATCCTTAGTTGGAGTGCTCTCATCGACCCAACCAATTTCCGACGGGTAATGTGCGGCAACGAAGACCATAGTCGGGGATTTGATAACGACGATCGATTTCAGACAAACAGATGGCATCTGCGCCTCAAACATAGTGTTCGATTTCTTTGTGAGTGGGTTCAGAAGCCGTATCTTGTGCGGCGGGTTCTTCTGGGCAAGCACGATGACGCCACGGCAAAAGCCGACGAAGTAGTATCTTGGCAAGCACGATAACATTCAGCACTAAGATGTTTAAGATTGAAAATAAAAAGGTAGATATGGAGGTATTTGAACCTTGTATGAACTTCCGATAGATCTATGGTGACGTAGCGTGATGTGCCGAGTTGGAGGAAGGCGAACTCAGCGACGCGTGGAAGGGCGTGGTCTAGCATGATCCATTCGTCCAGGTGCATGTCGGGCTCGAGCAAACCTCGAGCGCCAATTTCTACAGCACTTGCCTCATGGCGCAGTAGGTGTCGGTGTACTCCTCGTTCGCCGGCAAGCATTCGCCGATCTTGTGAAGTGGTCCATCAGCCGAGAGAGGCCCAGTTCACGGAGGAGCCGCGCTTGGATGCGCCGCCCTCGGAGGCGACGCGCTCGGCGACGACTGGCTCGGCGGCGACGGGCTCGGCGGCGACGGGCTCGGCGGCGACGGGCTCGGCGGCGACGGTCTCGGAGGCGACGGGCGTGGAGGCGACGGGCTCGGAGGCAACGGGCTCGGAGGCGACGGCCGCCGGCGCATTCTTCTTCTCCATCGCCGGCAGGGTAGCGTGCGTACGGCTGTTGGGGTTTTTTCGATTTAGAGAAGTTGATGGGACGTGAGAGGGGTGGTTTCGTGCGTGAGCGAGAATGAGACGACTGTGTGCAGAGGGAGGGAGAAAGGGGCTTACGCGTCCTAAATGCGACCCGCGTCCTACGCGTCCACTATTTGCACGTCTGCACCGCGACACGCGTCAACAATGGCATGTCTTCCACTTCTGCACCGCAGCACGCGTCCTCGAGTCTAACCCTGGAAATTTAGATATACTCAGGTATACCCTCGAGTCATATAGTAGCATTTTTTGTGTGCTCAGTTTTCTCCTTGAGTGCTAATACTGGCTAGTGCAATATACTCAGTTTTACCCTCAAGTGGCTGGTCAACAGAGAGTCAACAAATGGGATTAACTAGTTAAATGAGTTATTTAATGTGCAAAAAATTCTGAAAAAGAGTGGCACTTACTCATGGAGTCTTTACCACAAATTTCCACTTCTCAAATCATAGATAAATCATAGATAAATCAAGTTTCACCACAAATTGCCACTTCTCAAATCACCTAGTAGCTATGAAGGTGCATGGTTTTCCATAATAAGCCCTACCGAAAACAGCTTTCCCCAAAACATACTTTGTCTGAATGAGGCCATAATTTTCACACTCATGTAGATTTGTATTGCAAATAGTTTGAGGTAGGCCAAGATGGGTTTCATTGTACAAAACACGCATTTTCCATTTTTTAAATCTCATATTTGAATCCCTTAGTCCGTTTACTACTCACTTGCCCTTGGTTTCTTGATACTACTCAGTTTTGCCCTCTCCCTTCACAAACTCTCACGGACGCCCAACATTGCCCTGATTGGTCTAGCCCATGTCACGCGGATCGTGCCCGCCGACCGTTGATCGTATGATCTAACGGGCAGGATAACCCCTATCTCTCTCTCTGGTCGGGGCCACCACCCTCTCTCTCTCTGTCGTCGGTTAGCTTCCACCCTCTATGTATGCGAAAGGGCGGTTACCTAGTACGCTAAAGTTTGGTTTTCTGCATTATTTTTCATGAGCTAAATTATAAACTCTTTTTAGGCATTACTTTTCACGCAAAAAATGATAAACCATCACCGATTTGTTGTAGCCATTACTTTTCACGCAAAAAAATGATAAACCATCACCGATTTGTTGTAGCCATTACTTTTCACGCAAAAAAATGATACACCATCACCCATTTCTTGTAGCCATTACTTTCCACGCAAAAAATGATAAACCATCACCGATTTTGTTGTAGCCATTACTTTTCACGCAAAAAAATGATACACCATCACCCATTTCTTGTACCCATTACTTTTCACGCAAAAAAGGATAAACCATCACCGATTTTGTTGTAGCCATTACTTTTCACGCAAAAAATGATACACCATCACCCATTTCTTGTACCCATTACTTTTCACGCAAAAAACGATAAACCATCACCGATTTTGTTGTAGCCATTACTTTTCACGCAAAAAATGATACACCATCACCCATTTGTTGTAGCCATTACTTTTCACCCCAAAAATGATAAACCATCAACGATTTGTTGTAGCCATTACGGTAAATGATAAACTATCACGAATTACCATTTCTTTTAGGCATTACTTTTCACGGTAAAATGATAAACTATATCACGAAGTTCCATTTCCGTCAAGATAGTCCGCATTACTTTTTTGTTGAGATATATACCCCCACAACGGTCGTCTCCTCCTTAATTTATTGTGTATAAACCCCCACAACGGTCATCTCCTCCTTAATTTATTGTGTAAACCCCCACCAACATTCACTTCCTCCTTATTTTATTGTGTAAACCCCTACAACGGTCATCTCTCCCTTATAAACACCCACACGGCCATCCCTTGTGTCAATAGGTTCTTCCTCTCTCTTCTTCGTTCACATACACTTGATCCATTGCCATGGCTTCCACGTCTCGGACGCGGACCGGAAGGGGAAGGGGAAGGAGAAGTGGATCATCATCATTGCCACCACCACCGTCAACACTGCCATTGATCATAGAGGAGTTCTTCATCGTCGTCTATGAAGACCCTTTGGTCAAGAAGGTACGTACGCGTTCCCACATATATGATGCATGTGATTAATTATGGGCATGTTCTAAAAAACCTTTAATTTCAAACGATTGGCGCTCGATCTCTTTGCAGGAACTCCCAAAAAAATTTGCGGACTATCTTGACGGCCAGGAGCCAGCTAAGGTGTATCTGCGAGCAGCTGACTGCGGTCCTCGTCTCTGGACCGTGGAGGTCCTATTTGACGGATAAGGCCGGATGTACCTCGACAAGGGCTGGGAGAAATTCGCCATCGCGCACGGTGTGGATTTTGGCTGTTACGTACACTTCAAATATGAAGGCGATGATGTGCTCACAGTGAAGGTGTTCGACGGAACAATGTGCATGAGGTACTACTACTCAGACGACGAAGATACTGACGATGAAAGTGACGACGACGTGAAGCCATGCATCCATCCCCTTTAGATAAGGGGATTATGACCAAGAATATATATGTAGCTTCATATGCATCGATTTAGAGATCTAGCTATTTTCTATATATTATGCATGTAAAAAATAATATCGCATTTCCACTATTATTCGAGCACCACATCCTCCAAACGATGCCGATGCCGATGCCGATATCGGCATGGTCAGAACGGCTATGCTCGCCGCCACTGCTAGGTCAACGTCGGGATGCACAATGTTTAGCATAAGAGTCACTTTAGATTAAGCTGCGAAAATAGTCACCTGCCATGGGCTGAGGCGGCCCCTACAGAGCGGCTCTATATTATATTCTCTAAATAAACAGACGACCACAGCGGTCATTGGCTGCGGAGGCCCCACAGAGCGGCAATATATAATTTTCTATAAATAAATAGACGACCCACTGGTCATTGGCTGCGGCAGCCCCATAGAGCGGCCCCATTTGTCATTGGCAGCACCGCGTATACAATCAGGAAAATAAAATGGCCCACGCGTCAGCGGTAGATGGATGGCTACCCGTCAGCACGAGACGGTCAGAGAGGAACTGACCTGATGGTAACGGTAAGGCCTGATACGTCCCAAACGTATCTATAATTTCTTATGTTCCATGCTACTTTATTGATGATACCTACATGTTTTATACACATTATATGTCATTATTATGCGTTTTCCGGAACTAACCTATTGACGAGATGCCGAAAGGCCGCTTCGTTGTTTTCTGCTGTTTTTGGTTTCAGAAATCCTAGTAACGAAATATTCTCGGAATTGGACGAAATCAACGCCCGGGTTCCTATTTTGCCCGGAAGCATCCAGAACACCCGAGAGCCGCCAGAGGGGGGCCCTGTGGGCCCCAGATGATAGGGTGGCGCGGCCAGGGCTGGGCCCGCGCCACCCTATGGTGTGGTCGCCCCTTCGCCCCTCCGACGCTGCCCTTTCGCCTATATAAAGCCCCTGCATCGAAAACCCTTACGGAGAGAGCCACGGTACGAGAAAAGTTCCAGAGCCGCCGCCATCGCGAAGCCAAGATCTGGGGGACAGGAGTCTCTGTTCCGGCACCCTGCCGGAGCGGGGAAGTGCCCCCGGAAGGCTTCTCCATCGACACCGCTGCCATCTCCACCGCCATCTTCATCACCGCTGCTGCTCCCATGAGGAGGGAGTAGTTCTCCATCGAGGCTCGGGGCTGTACCGGTAGCTATGTGGTTAATCTCTCTCCTATGTACTTCAATACAATGATCTCATGAGCTGCCTTACATGATTGAGATTCATATGAGTTTTGTATCACTATTCATCTATGTGCTACTCTAGTGATGTTATTAAAGTACTCTATTCCTCCTCCACGTGTGTAAAGGTGACGAGTGTGTGCACCGTGTGAGTACTTGGCGTAGGCTATGATTGTGATCTCTTGTAGATTATGAAGTTAACTATTGCTATGATGGTATTGATGTGATTTATTCCTCCTACATAAGCGTGAAGGTGACAGTGTGCATGCTATGTTAGTTCTTGGTGTAATTGTGTTGATCTATCTTGCACTCTAAGGTTACTTAAACATGAATATCGAATACTTGTGGAGCTTGTTAACTCCGGCATTGAGGGTTCGTGTAATCCTACACAGTTAGTGGTGTCCATCATCCAACAAAAGAGTGTAGAGTATGCATTTATCTATTCTGTTATGTGATCAAAGTTGAGAGTGTCCACTAGTGAAAGTCTAATCCCTAGGCCTTGTTCCTAAATACTGCTATCGCTGCTTGTTTACTGTTTTATTGCGTTACTACTGCTGCGTTACTACTGCTTGTTTACTTCCTACAATATTACTACCATCAATCGCACGCCAGACAAGCTATTTTACTGCGCCATACTACTGCTCATATTCATTCATACCACTTGTATTTCACTATCTCTTCGCCGAACTAGTGCACCTATTAGGTGTGTTGGGGACACAAGAGACTTCTTGCTTTGTGGTTGCGGGGTTGCATGAGAGGGATATCTTTGACCTCTTCCTCCCCGAGTTCGATAAACCTTGGGTAATCCACTTAAGGGAAACTTGCTGTTGTTCTACAAACCTCTCGCTCTTGGAGGCCCAACACTGTCTACAAGAATAGAAGCACCCGTAGACATCAAGCACTTTTCGGGCGCCGTTGTCGGGGAGGGAAGGTAAACGGCACTCACACATTGGCAAGCCCGGCAACTAAGCACTTTTCCTCCCTCGTCAACTACGCGCCAAGCACTTTTCTGGCGCCGTTGCCGGGGAGGAAAGGTAAACGGCACTCACACACTGGCAGCCCCGGCAACTAAGCACTTTTCTGGCGCCGTTGCCGGGGAGGAAAGGTAAAAGGCACTAATACTCCGGTTCCAGGTAACAGTACTTTTCTGGCGCCATTGTGTGTGTGCTCGAAGCTATTTCCTTTAGACTCTGCAATTGCGACATTTGGTTTCTTGTTTACACTAGTTAGGCATAATGGACAACAATGACCTTTTTATTCTATTTCCTGATTTAAGACATGGATGGTTTGATGCGAAAATTAAAAAACCCATGGAACATATTAATATGAATGCTTTGAACACTATTGTTGCTAATGCTATGGAAAATTCTAAGCTTGGGGAAGCTGGCTTTGATGAGCATGATATTTTTAGTCCCCCAAGCATTGAGGAGAAAATTTACTTTGATGATACTTTACCTCCCATTTATGATGATTATAATGATAGTAGTCTTTTGTTACCACCTGTTATGGAGGTTAAATTTGATTATGATTACAATATACCTCCTATATTTGATAGCTACTTTGTTGAATTTGCTCCCACTACAATTAATAAGAATGACTATGCTTATGTTGGGAGTAGTAATTATTTTATGCATGAGACTCATGATAAGAATGCTTTATGTGATAGTTATATTGTTGAGTTTGCTCATGTTGCTACTGAAAGTTATTATGAGAGAGGAAAATATGGGTGTAAAAATTTTCATGTTACTAAAACAACTCTCTATGTGCTGAAATTTTTGAAGCTACACTTGTTTTATCTTCCTATGCTTGTTACTTTGCTCTTCATGAACTTGTTTATTTACAAGATTCCTATGCATAGGAAGCATGTTAGACTTAAATGTGTTTTGAATTTGCCTCTTGATGCTCTCTTTTGCTTCAACTTCTATTTCTTGCGAGTGCATCATTAAAATTGCTGAGCCCATCTTAATGGCTATAAAGAAAGAACTTCTTGGGAGATAACCCATGTGTTTATTTTACTACAGCAATTTTTGTTTTGTTGAGTCTTGGAAGTTGTTTACTACTGTAGCAACCTCTCCTTATCTTGTTTTTGTGCCAAGTAAAGTTTCTATGCTAAAGTTGATGTTATATTTGGGATCGCTGCGCAGAAACAGCATTGCTGTATGTCACGAATCTGGGCACAGGCCTCTGTAGAAAATTCTAAAAAATCTGCCAATTTACGAGCGTGATCCTCAGATATGTACGCAACTTTCATTAGTTTTGAGTTTTTCCATTTGAGTAAGTCTGGTGCCATTTTAAAATTCGTCTTTACGGACTGTTCTGTTTTGACAGATTCTGCCTTTTATTTCGCATTGCTTCTTTCGCTGTGTTGGGTGGATTTCTTTGTTCCATTACCTTCCAGTAGCTTTGAGCAATGTCCAGAAGTGTTAAGAATGATTGTGTCACCTCTGAACATGTGAATTTTTTATTATGCACTAACCCTCTAATGAGTTGCTTTGAGTTTGGTGTGAAGGAAGTTTTCAAGGGTCAAGAGAGGAGGATGATATACTACGATCAAGAAGAATGAAAGGTCTAAGCTTGGGGATGCCCCAGTGGTTCATCCCTGCATATTTCAAGAAGACTCAAGCATCTAAGCTTGGGGATGCCCAAGGCATCCCCTTCTTCATCGACAAAGTATCAGGTTCCTTCTCTTGAAACTATATTTTTATTCGGTCACATCTTATGTACTTTACTTGGAGCGTCTATTTGTTTTTGTTTTTGTTTGAATAAATGCTTGTGTGGGAGAGAGACATGCTCCGCTGGTTCGTATGAACACATGTGTTCTTAGCTTTTAATTTTCATGGCGAAGGTTGAAACTGCTTCATTAATTGTTATATGGTTGGAAACGGGAAATGCTACATGTGGTAATTGGTAAAATGTCTTGGATAATGTGATACTTGGCAATTGTTGTGCTCATGTTTAAGCTCTTGCATCATATACTTTGCACCTATTAATGAAGAAATACATAGAGCTTGTTAAAATTTGGTTTGCATGATTGGTCTCTCTAAGTCTAGATATTTTCTGATTGAGGTGTTTGAACAACAAGGAGACGATGTAAAGTCTTATAATGCTTACAATATGTTTATATGTGAGTCTTGCTGCACCATTTCATACTTGAGTTTGCTTCAAATAACCTTGCTAGCCTAAACCTTGTATCGAGAGGGAATACTTCTCATGCATCCAAATACTTGAGCCAATATTCATGCCATTTGTGTCCACCATACCTACCTACTACATGGTATTTCTCCGCCATTCCAAAGTAAATTGCTTGAGTGCTACCTTTAAACCATTCAAAATTTATCACCTCTGATTTGTGTCAATGTTTTATAGCTCATGAGGAAGTATGTGGTGTTTATCTTTCAATCTTGTTGGGCAACTTTCACCAATGGACTAGTGGCTTCATCCGCTTATCCAATAATTTTGCAAAAAGAGCTGGCAATGGGATTCCCAGTCCCAAATTAATTAACAAAAATAGACACTCCTCCATGGTATGTGATTGTTGGAAGGCACCGAAGGATTCGGTTAGCCATGGCTTGAGAAAGCAAAGGTGGGGAGGAGTGTCAACATAATAAAACTAAAATAAAAAGGCACTCCTTCATGGTATGAGATTGTTGGCAGGCACCCGAAGGATTCGGTTAGCCATGGTTTGTGAAAGCAAAGGTTGGAAGGAGTGCCACCCAAAAATAAAAATAAAATGGGAGCCGCTCTTTGAAGGTATGTCTGGAAAGGGGGTTAGAGTGCCCACTACCATTCGTTGACAACAACAAACGCCTCTCAAAACTTTACTTTTATGCTCTCTATATGTTTTCAAAATCAAAGCTCTAGCACAAACATAGCAATCGATGCTTTCCTCTTTGAAGGACCTTTCTTTTACTTTATTGTTGAGTCAGTTTACCTATTCTTTCTATCTTAGAAGCAAACACTTGTGTAAATTGTGTGCATTGATTCTTACATGTTTACCTATTGCACTTGTTATATTACTTTGTGTTGACAATTATCCATGAGATGTACATGTTAAAGTTGAAAGCAACCACTGAAACTTATATCTTCCTTTGTGTTGTTTCAAAGCTTTCTACTAAGAATTTATTGCTTATGAGTTAACTCTTATGCAAGACTTATTGATGCTTGTCTTGAAAGTATTATTCATGAAAAGTCTTTGTTATATGATTCATTTGTTTACTCATTATCTTCATCATTGCTTCTAATCTCTGCATTCATCTCATGTGCTTTACAATAGTATGATCAAGGTTATATGGCATGTCACTTAAGAAATTATCATTGTTATCGTTTACCTACTCGAGGGCGAGTAGGAACTAAGCTTGGGGATGCTTGATACGTCCCAAACGTATCTATAATTTCTTATGTTCCATGCTACTTTATTGATGATACCTACATGTTTTATACACATTATATGTCATTATTATGCGTTTTCCGGAACTAACCTATTGACGAGATGCCGAAAGGCCGGTTCTTCGTTTTCTCGCTGTTTTTGGTTTCAGAAATCCTAGTAACGAAATATTCTCGGAATTGGACGAAATCAACGCCCGGGTTCCTATTTTGCCCGGAAGCATCCGGAACACCCGAGAGCCGCCGGAGGGGGGCCTGTGGGCCCCGGATGATAGGGTGGCGCGGCCAGGGCTGGGCCCGCGCCACCCTATGGTGTGGTCGCCCCTTCGCCCCTCCGACGCTGCCCTTTCGCCTATATAAAGCCCCCGCTCGAAAACCCTTACGGAGAGAGCCACGGTACGAGAAAAGTTCCCGAGCCGCCGCCATCGCGAAGCCAAGATCCGGGGGACAGGAGTCTCCGTTCCGGCACCCTGCCGGAGCGGGGAAGTGCCCCGGAAGGCTTCTCCATCGACACCGCCGCCATCTCCACCGCCATCTTCATCACCGCCTGCTGCTCCCATGAGGAGGGAGTAGTTCTCCATCGAGGCTCGGGGCTGTACCGGTAGCTATGTGGTTAATCTCTCTCCTATGTACTTCAATACAATGATCTCATGAGCTGCCTTACATGATTGAGATTCATATGAGTTTTGTATCACTATTCATCTATGTGCTACTCTAGTGATGTTATTAAAGTACTCTATTCCTCCTCCACGTGTGTAAAGGTGACAAGTGTGTGCACCGTGTGAGTACTTGGCGTAGGCTATGATTGTGATCTCTTGTAGATTATGAAGTTAACTATTGCTATGATGGTATTGATGTGATTTATTCCTCCTACATAAGCGTGAAGGTGACAGTGTGCATGCTATGTTAGTTCTTGGTGTAATTGTGTTGATCTATCTTGCACTCTAAGGTTACTTAAACATGAATATCGAATCTTCGTGGAGCTTGTTAACTCCGGCATTGAGGGTTCGTGTAATCCTACACGATTAGTGGTGTCCATCATCCAACAAAAGAGTGTAGAGTATGCATTTATCTATTCCGTTATGTGATCAAAGTTGAGAGTGTCCACTAGTGAAAGTCTAATCCCTAGGCCTTGTTCCTAAATACGCTATCGCTGCTTGTTTACTTGTTTCTATGCGTTACTACTGCTGCGTTACTACTTGCTTGTTTACTTCCTACAATATTACTACCATCAAGCGCACGCCAGACAAGCTATTTTACGGCGCCATACTACTGCTCATATTCATTCATACCACTTGTATTTCACTATCTCTTCGCCGAACTAGTGCACCTATTAGGTGTGTTGGGGACACAAGAGACTTCTTGCTTTGTGGTTGCAGGGTTGCATGAGAGGGATATCTTTGACCTCTTCCTCCTGAGTTCGATAAACCTTGGGTAATCCACTTAAGGGAAACTTGCTGCTGTTCTACAAACCTCTGCTCTTGGAGGCCCAACACTGTCTACAAGAATAGAAGCACCCGTAGACATCAAGGCCTCTAACCTGACGGCAACCCGCGTCTGCGAGGGGTTTCAAACTAGAGGGAGTGGAAAACTGAGGAAAAAGTAACGAGCTGGGGAAAACTGAGTACAACTAACGAAGCAGGGGCACGAAAATAGAAATCCCTATTTTATTTGTTACCTTATGCGCTCTCTTATCTTCTCTGAGTAGACGGATGTTATAGCGTGTCTCTATTGGTTATAGTTTTGCTGCCGCTAAACCTACCATATAGCCCCAGGCGATATATGTATTCGCCCGGCGAGCATAGCCATTTCTAGTCTCGCTAAGTACGTGCCGGAGTTCTTTCCTTGGTACTTACTCTCGCCTTTTCTATTTCTCTTTTGCTTCCTCCCTTTTGTCGGCAACCGATGGCCCGACTTCGACAGGTTCAAGATGACGACGTTAGCAAGGTTACCCTTCCGGCTTGGCCTGGGCAGGGTTATGGACGTCACTGGTTATCTTCAGGACTCTTAGTCCAATTTGTATCTTGTCCGTACTCGGACGTATTTGATCTTTTGTATGATTTGGATCTTTGTATTGTATATTTGTATCTTGACTCGTTGGAGTCGTTGTTGTAATATATGTATCTTGTAGGCTCTATTGTAATCCTGTTGTAATGTTACCGCTCGTGTTAATTCCTCTGGCATCACGTGTGTGATTCTTCGTGCACGTCGTGTCGGAGGGCGTCTCTGAATCGATATCGTGCGGATTTCGGCGGGATCGCTGGAATCCTCATGGTACCGGTTCCGGGACGTCACAAGTTGGTATCAGAGCTTAGGTTGACGGTACCCCACTAGTCCAGCCTGTAGGTTAACCTTGCCAACGGACGTTGTGTGTCTAGTGTCAAAACTATTTTCTAAAATTCGTTAGATAGATCTGATTAGCTCTGATTTTTCTCCTTGTCTCTATTCTTTCTCATCTTACCTATGCGAGTTTTGAATCTTCTCTTATCTGCTTCTCTGAGTCTTAGGTTCTACGCGGGTTGGATGATCTTTGGCTTATCCTAATAGGTTCGCTCTTTGGAGGATCTCAACAGAAACGCATCATCGTCAACGGAACAACAACTTCTTGTTAGTGGTATCGCCGATCTACGTGGAGCAACAATTCTTGTTAGTGGTGTCGAGGAGATCGACACGTCGTCAGAAGATCCGATAGTTCACCTCTCTCCCCCGTACCATGGCGTGGAACATCGGGGCGAGGTTCCTTGTTAGTGGTGTCGTTTGTAACGACCCGGAAAAACCCCATAGATTTGTTTCTCTCCGTTGCTTGTTTTTCCGTGTCGTTCCAAGTTCGTCATGCATCATGCATCATCACATCCATGTTTTCAATAAAATAAAACTATTTTATAAACCTTAAAATATTTTGTTCTCCCTCTCATATGGTTTTTATAATAAACCCTAACCCCTCTCTTACTCCCTATTTTATAATTAAGCATTTTCTAAACAATTAAGGTTTGGAAATAAAATGTGTTTTGTTTTGGTTACAAATAAATTAAATATTTTGTAAACTAGTTTTTGAATCTCACACTCTCTCTCCCTGGTTCAAAATTCAAAACAGAATTGAATCCAATTTTCAAATAGTTTGTAAAAATGAAAACAAAAGAAAAACCCTAACCCTAATCCTCCCTGGGCCGCACCTCTCTTCCATGGCCCGATTCCTGTCTTTCCCGGCGGCCTTTTCTCTTCCCTCCGGCCCAACCCACCTGGCCCGAGTACCCCTTCGCTTTCATCCTTCCCCTTTTGCGTGTGTCGTCTTCTTCTTGAGAGAGAGCACACAAGCAGCATGTGCGTGGTCCCCCCAACCACCGCACCCACCACCGCGCTTCCCCAGGTCCCCTCGCTTCCCTCTTTTTCTAGCCACGAGACGCGCCTGGAACCCTAGCCGCCCCTTCCTTTTCCCCCTCGAGCACCGCCAGCAAACTCTCCTCTCCTTTTCCTTCACCACCGAAGCCCCATCACAGCTCCGCCATGGCGCCGTCGCTCCGGCCGTCCCCTCGCCAAGCCGAGAGCACCATCAGACGCGCCTTGAACTCCTCGTTCCTCTGGTACTTGCTAATCGAACCATGGCGCCCTAAATCGGCGCCGCTTTCGTCGTTCCTCTCCGTCCCCAGCGGGAGAAAATCTTCAATTCCGGCGAGCACAGTGCACCTCCGGCCACACCGAGCCCACCTCGAGCCTCAGGGTAAGGTTGCGAACCTCCTGGACACCGTGGTACTCCTCCTCGCGTCTTGTTTCCTCCTTCTCACGGTGTTGACGGCCCGCTTCTCCGCATATTGCCGCCGCCGGCCATGCTCCGATGGTCCCCCCGCTGCTGGCACCCCCTCCTTCTGGTCCGCGCCAACGAGATGCGCCCGACGCCTCCTTCCGTGCGTCCAGGGACCCTCTACCTCACCCGCGCGCCACCATGCCGAGCCGCGGTGATCACCGTCTGCCCGCGTGTGACCCTCGTCGAACACCTTCTGGGCGTGCAGGCAAGCTTTGCCAGCTCAGCCGTCCACGTGGCTCCGGGCCCCACTAAAATTGTAAGCAGAGGCATCTGTGAGCCCCTTTCCGAAAGCATCGGAACTTTGACTCGCTAAAGTCCCATAGGACCCGAGTTCTTGTTATCTGTTCCGAGATTGAGCGCTCTACCCGTACGTGGGGACGATTATCGGGACCCCCCCTCACCCATTACCTTTTCTCAAATCAGTTGAAAAGGGGGCCACAACCTTGGTTTTATTTGCTCATATGCACGATATGCATGATTTACTTCATGTTTCCTTCGAGTGTTTATATTCTGTACTGTACTGCATAATTGCTAGACGACTTATCTAGTGCTTGGCCGTTAGTGCCCGCCTAGACGCCTACGCAACCTCTGGGTCCGTCTCAGAGTACGGCCGGACTTCTTCACGGGTAGCTTAGTTGGGTGGCACCCCTAGACTTTCTTGTTGAACTGGGAACGGTCTTGTTGTGAGACATCGCCTGTAAGAAGCGGGTCGAGCATGCGTATGGTTACATTTGGGCAACCCCTGCAGGGTGTACATCTTATCGATATGCCGTGTCCGCGGTTATGGACGACTTGGAATTGTATAGCTCGATCATAGAACAACTTACACCTTTATGTTTTTGATAATAATCTGCTAATAACTTGATTAGTAATATAGCAATACTACAACCGATACCTAATAAAACTTTTGCACCGTTGAGTGCCTTTTACATTGCATCTTCGCTTTGTTGAAGGGGATATGTGTAATCGGCTGGGTTATGTTTGTGTACTATTTTATTTGTTACCTTATGCGCTCTCTTATCTTCTATGAGTAGACGGATGTTGTAGCGTGTCTCTATTGGCTATAGTTTTGCTGCCGCTAAACCTACCATATAGCCCCAGGCGATATATGTATTCGTCCGGCGAGCATAGCCATTTCTAGTCTCGCTAAGTACGTGCCGGAGTTCGTTCCTTGGTACTTACTCTCGCCTTTTCTCTTTCTCTTTTGCTTCCTCCCTTTTGTCGGCAACCGATGGCCCGGCTTCGACAGGTACAAGATGACGACGTTAGCAAGGTTACACTTCCGGCTTGGCCTGGGCAGGGTTATGGACGTCACTGGCTACCTTCAGGACTCTTAGTCCAATTTGTATCTTGTTCGTACTCGGACGTATTTGATCTTCTGTATGATTTGGATCTTTGTATTGTATATTTGTATCTTGACTCGTTGGAGTCGTTGTTGTAATATATGTATCTTGTGGGCTCTATTGTAATCCTGTTGTAATGTTACCGCTCGTGTTAATTCCTCTGGCATCACGTGTGTGATTCTTCGCGCACGTCGTGTCGGAGGGCGTCTCTGAATCGATATCGTGCGGATTTCGGCGGGATCGCTGGAATCCTCATGGTACCGGTTCCGGGGCGTCACACCAAGCCTCAGGCCCCTTTTGTCGCGGGTTGTGGTACGGCCTGCGACAAAAGGCCGCGACAAAAGGCCCTGGGCGGTGCAAAGGGTTTTGGGGCGACGTGGACAGGCCATTTGTCACGGCTCCAGACGCGCCCGCGACAAAAGGTTTCCACGGAAGCCCTGTTTTCCACTAGTGCACGTTGACGTCGTCTTTGACGCTACGACTACCTTGACAGGTTCAGTTGCGACTTCCGACTATAATTATGGGTATGCCTAGTGGTCCTCTTCCATATTGCATAGTTTCACCATAATTAGTTCACTTGTGCCAAGTAAGTGGAGTTGTGGTAGAAACAATAAGGAGTATTTGATTGCACCAATGGCTAAGGGCATCTTCACTTGGGTCACCCAAATGGCATCCGGCAAAAGTTACGGATCGATCGTTTGGCGGACGCGGTGGCTTCGTGCCGCGTTTGGAGGAAGCGTGTTTCCAGCCGCATTCCCTAAGTATATATTTGAAAAAAAAACTTAAATTTAAATGGCAATTTAAAATTTCATTCAAATTTAATTGGCGGTTGCGGAACTGATATGCATGGAGCATAGGTTCTAGGAGGCGGAGCATAGACGCTTGATGTCTGCACCACTGGCACGGCATTGTGTGTGGTTGCACTAGCGGCCGAGCGGTGTGACACCAGAGCGGAAAGATTGTAAAGGGTGGCCACAAATGCCCGGTTGGACCAAAGAAACTCAGGCAACATAACCTTATTGAGAAACTTCAGCATGGAAAAAAAATATTTACATATCTAACGCTTCTTGGTACCGCTAAACGTTGTGGTGGAACCGTTAGCATTTGGCGATTTCTTCATGTTATGCGACTTTTGTTTGCAAAACTTAGTCGAGTGAATCCTGAAGTAAGATGAAGCTAGCTATCCCCTAAGTAAATTTCGAATGGTAGACCAAGTGCCACAAATTTGACAAAACAATTCTAATCAAGCTCCAAATAGGAACACAAAATAGACATTTAAAAACTTGATGAAACTGGCAACCAAGCACGGGACTGGAATCAGCAAGGCACATCTTTTTCATGTAGATATTATGTCGAATCGAAGCACGGTTGGATATATTTTTTGAAATGAATACGGTAGTGAAAGACCCTACACTGACTTTTTTTTGATATAATAAGAACTCAAATCTATGTCCTCGGAGAACTTAAACTTGGGTGGCTAGGTTGTACATCCACTTCTGTAACCAAGTGAGCGAGGCTCACTTCTTCATGGCTGGGTATATTAGAAGGGATTTGGTGAAGTACATAAGAGAGTCCTGGCAGGTCTGCTTTTGCGCTCGCCCGCGCATGCAGGACCGGAAACGGTGAAATTGGCCGATCTTTGCAGTCCCAGTTTTGAGCGACGATGGCAAGAGGTAAATGCATTGGCGTTCCTGGGACTGGTTATCTTCTCCAAAATCCCTCGGTGGCATGGGTTTTCGAGACTTCGTTCTTTTCAATCAAGCAATGTTAGGCAAACAATGTTGGCGGCTTATCACTGATCCGTCATCTTTGTGTTCAAGGGTACTAAAAGGGCGTTATTTCCCAGATACAGACTTTTTATCGGCTGCTAAACCCCGATCGTCGTCTTTTACTTGGAGATCGATTCTTTTCGGTCGCCAGCTTCTTTTAAAAGGACTCAGGTGGGGGGTCGGCGATGGTCAAAGAATCAGTATCCTTGATGATAATTGGATCCCAGGGATCTCCGCTGGGACGTTCCAAACTTTGGAGCCTATACCTCACAACACCAAGGTTCGTTTCTTACTTAATGAGGTGGGTGATGCATGGGATGAGGAAACGGTGTTCGCTTTCTTCCATGAAGAGCATGCTAAGGTTATCCTTCAAGTTCCAGTTAGTAAACGTGGAGGAAATGATTTTGCTTCCTGGCCGCATGATAGATTTGGTTCTTACACAGTCAGGTCGGCTTACAACTTAGGGAGGACTGAAACTTTGTTCACTTGCCGAGGTACTACAGGCAAGGGATCTCATTCTGATCAAGATGCAGATACAAAGAAATGGAAGTCTCTCTGGTCCATACAAGCTCCAAATAAAATGAAGATTGTTCTTTGGCGCATGGCGCATGACTGTCTTCCCACTGGTTACCAGCTGATGCATCGTCAAATTTCAGCTGATGTCGGATGCGTTTTCTGTGGTACCACCGAAAGGGTAGAGCACCTCTTCTTGCAATGTCCCTTTGCTGTTTCAGTGTGGCGTGGGGTGAAAGAAGAGTTTCCCTGTAAGCTTGGCAGGAATGATGTGGTAAATGCGAAGCAATGGCTCTTTGAGCTGCTGGCCCGGGAGAGTGCAACGATTGCGACGGTCGTGGCGGTCACCTGCTGGCACATATGGGAGGCGCGCAACGATGCTCGGAATAATAAAGGATGTTTGCATCCCTTGAGAGTTGCGGCCAAGATCATAGCTTATGTCGAGATGATTATGACATACTGCTTCAAATCCAAACCTGCTACTAAGTGCGACTCCACTTCTTCACCGAGATGGTCTCCACCGCCTGTTCCCGGCTGATCAGAGAATGGGCTTGGGTGTAGTAATCCGTGACCATATGGGTAATTTCCTCCTGTCTTGCGGCGAGGGTTTGGAGGAGTTTCCGTCCCCTGAATTAGCGGAAGGAGTGGCTATTCGACGAGCGCTGACAGTCTCCAAAGATCATGGCTTCCTCAACATTGTTTTGGTATCAGACTGCTTATCAATGATTCAGCATATTTTATCCCTAGTGCGGGATCGATCCATTGTTGGTACAGTTATGAGCAACATCAAGGCTCTATCTTCAGAGTTTTTGTCTTGCTCTTTTAAATTCTCTAGTAGGAAATCGAATGTGGCGGCACATGTTTTGGCTCGGACCTCCGAGCCTGCAGTTTGTAATATTTCAGTTAGTGTTATCCCAAACTCTATCCGGGACGAACTTTGTAATGATTTGATTTGATCAATAAAGTGCCGACATTCTAAAAAAAAGAAGAAGTTTTGAGCACTTTAGGGCTGCTTTAGAAACAATGTTGTGCAGGAATTTTTCTGGTGAACAAGCAAACGAACCATTTTTCTCTCATTGGACGCGAGAAACGGCAATGGGAGCAACCAAACCGGTCCTAGTTATCTCTAAAGAAACTCATATAATATGTTTTCCTTTTGCTGTACTTTTTTCGTTATATACGATTTCTTTGCTGAAAAGAGCATTACATCTATTATCTATCTATTATATTTTGATCGGAGGGGATTTCAATTTGTTGAGATTTCCTCACGAGAAAAGTAAAGGTCTTTTCGATGGATATAGGACTTTCTTGTTTAATGCTATCATTGATAGCCTTGATTTAAGAGAGGTGTTTATGTCCGATCGACAGTTTACTTGGGCCAACAGCTTGCCTGAACCCACATACGAAAAACTAGATCGCATGTTGATGGATACCGAATAGGAAGATAAATACCCTATGGTGTCAGTCCGTGCACTAAAACGTATTAAAAAACTGTCTGACCATGCTCCTATCCTTCTAACTACCGGGAATTCCCGACCTGTTTGTAAACGGCCGTTTAAATTTGAACTTGGACGGATACATCGAGAGGGGTTTCAAGAGATGGTTAAAACAGTCGGTCGGGGGTAGCACTCCAATTTTGAGATGGAATAATAAGATGCGGGTAATGCCCAAACATCTCTCTCGTTGGGCTGCTCATATAGCTGGTATTCTTAAAAAGAGAAGGCTCGCTTATCAAATGTGATTGATGAGCTAGAGGCTGTAGCGGAGGTAAGACCGTTGTCTACGCAAGAGATTGAACTTAAAAATCAGTCCAATACGCAGATAGCGAGTCTTCTTCGCGAAGAGGAACTCAAATGATATCAACGTTCCAAAGCACAATTCATATTGGAAGGAGACTCGAATACGCGATATTTCCATGGCTTAGCCAATGGGAGACATCGGAAAAAACATATTCACTCTCTCACTCAAGATGAAGGGTTGATTGAAGGCCATGAGCAACTCAAATCCTACATTACTAATTATTATAAAGGTCTATTTGGTCCTCCGGAGGAAAGTTCCTTCTCTCTTAACGAGGACTTAACAGATGATATACCCCAAGTTTCTATGAAAGAAAATGGCCTACTAACCGCACCTTATTATGAGGAAGAGGTTCAGAAGGCAATTTTCCAAATGGAATGCAACAAAGCACCGGGTCCAGATGGTTTTCCAGCGGAGTTTTATCAAACTTTCTGGGCTACTATTGAACCGGACCTTCTAGATTTGTTCAGTGCTTTGCACATTGGACAACTAGAATTATTTCGTCTAAATTTTGGTGAAGTAATCTTGTTACCGCAAGTTAATGAGGAAGAAAGGATCAACAATATAGACCTATTTGCCTCTTAAACGTAAGTTTCAAGATTTTCACGAAAGTGGCCACCATTAGACTTAATACGGTTGCGGATCATGTCGTTCAGCCGTCACAGACCTCCTTCATGCAAGGAAGGAACATCCTCGATGGAGTGGCGGTTTTGCATGAGACGATACATGAGATGCATTCTAAGAAATTAAATGAGGTTATTTTAAAATTAGATTTTGAAAAGGCGTATGATAAAGTCAAGTGGTCTTTCCTACAGCAGACGCTCAGGATGAAAGGATTTTCTCCAGAGTGGCGTGATCTAATAAATGATTTTGTGTATGGAGGTAGTGTGGCAATCCGGATTAATGATGACACCGGCCACTATTTCCAAACACGAAAAGGTTTACGCAAGAGGATCCGTTATCACCGATGTTGTTTAACATTGTAGCGGATATGCTGGCTATACTCATAGAGCGGGCCAAGTCTGATGGTCAGATTGAAGGTGTGATTCCACATCTGGTAGATGGTGGTTTATCTATCCTTCAATATGCCGACGATACAATTCTATTTATGGATCATGATCTCGAAAAAGCTCAAAATCTGAAAATAATTCTGGCGGCTTTTGAGCAGTTGTCGGGATTTAAAATCAATTTCCATAAAAGTGAATTGTTCTGTTTCGGTGATGCCCAAAACGATACGGCTCTGTATACAGAGTTGTTTGGTTGTGGGCAAGGCCAATTTCCTATTCGCTATTTGGGTATTCCGATTCATTATCGGAGACTTACAATCGCGGAATGGAAAATAGTGGAAGAAAGACTATAAATACGCCGTAGTAGTTGGAAAAGTAAATTGTTGTCCCTGGGGGGAAGATTGGTACTCATTAATTTGGTACTAACAAATATGGTACTGTATATGTTATCATTCTTCCTTCTACCGAAAGGAATTCTGCATACTCGATTATTATCAATCCAGATTCTTTTGGCAAGGGGACAGCAAGAAAAAGAAATATCGATCGGTTAAATGAAGTATAGTTTGTAGTCCCAAAGATCAAGTAGGGCTTGGAGTTCATGACCTAGAGGTCAAGAATTCAGCTCTGCTGGGTAAATAGTTGTTTAAGCTTCTTACCGAGGATGGGATTTGGCAAACTATTCTTCGGAGAAAATATATCGGCTCGAAGACGTTATCCCAAGTGGTTTGGAAACCTGGGGATTCACACTTTTGGGCTGGTCTCATGGCGACAAAAAATGTCTTTTTCCGCCATGGTACTTTCTCGATCAAGAATGGAGCACAAATACGGTTCTGGGAAGATGTTTGGTTATACAATGCACCCTTAAGTGAACCGTATCCTGCTTTATATAGTATTGTTCGTCACAAAGGTGATACCATTGCCACAGTAATGGCTACCTCACCTCCAAATGTGACGTTGAGACGGGTTTTGTTGGACAAAGGCTTTTGGCATGGAATTCCCTAATTCACCGGCTAGGAGATATTCAACTATCGCCTGAACCAGACGAATTTAGATGGAATCTTCATGTAGATGGTACCTTTTCCGTAAAATCATTATACAATGTGATCCTTCATTCTGATATACCAGTTGATAATAATAAGAAAATTTGAAAGATGAAGATACCATTAAAAAAATTGGATGGTATCTTCGTCGAGGGGTTATTCCCACCAAAGACAATATTGTTAAGCGGAATTGGCACGGAAGTACACGGTGTGTTTTCTGTCATCATGATGAAACCATTAAACACCTATTCTTCCAGTGCCAGTTTGCGAGATCTATATGGTCAGTCATCCAAGTAGCGTCTAGCATGTATCCTCCGACTAGTGTCGTCAATGTCTTTGGCAATTGTTTTCATGGTATCGATTTAAGGTTTAAGTTGCTTCTTAGGGTGGAGCGCTAGCAGTTATCTAGGCACTTTGGCTATGTAAAAATGACAAGATTTTTAACGATAAAAATTACTCTTTGTTGCAGGTCATCTACAGATGTTCAAGTATTCTCCGTTTGTGGTTACCTCTTCAGCGAGTGGAGAACCGAGACCTATTTACGGAGATCTGTACAGGGTTGGAGGCTACGGCGAGGGATACTTTTTCCCTACATGGGTGGCAGCATAGTCTACAGACAGAAGCCCCACCCATATACCTTAGGCGTTTTATGATTTATCGCTTCGATATGTATCTCGTCTAGTTTTTTTTTTATCTTTGACTTGAGACACTTAAACGGTTGTGTGCATCGTGGTTATGCAGAGGCTGGATGTAATTGCTTTTTAAAGTAATTAAGCATCCTTTATCGAAAATCTATCTATTATATACTAAAAGCACAATACGGAGGTTTAAAATAGAGACACCACATTAATTCACATCATCAGAATTATTTTAGCGGTTAGATCTATAATTTTAATGGACAAGATTTAAAGATTTTACGTAAAATATAGAAA
This sequence comes from Lolium rigidum, assembly GCF_022539505.1. Taxonomy (NCBI): domain Eukaryota; kingdom Viridiplantae; phylum Streptophyta; class Magnoliopsida; order Poales; family Poaceae; genus Lolium; species Lolium rigidum. Next base: position 268,967,122 of record NC_061513.1, on the reverse strand, counting down.
CACATATTTAATAAACATACTCACTCTGTTCCATTCTATAGTGCCTATAGTTTTTTGGCACGGAAATTAGCACAAGAGTGTTCTTTACACAAGACCTCCTAGATTAGCGATGTTAGATTAGAGTAAAATGAGGGAAATCGGTAACTTTCTAAATTAACATAATAAATCCCACAAATATCTCTGGTTTACTCTCCATATATGTGCAGACAGGTTATATTAAGGAAATAAAAACATTGCTTCCTAAATCTAAGGAATCGTTGGGGTCATGCATTAGGAATCTTCATTAATTGTTTTCTTTTTTATTGATTTTTTCACGCATGTAGAGGGAGTAATTGAAAAAGAGTCAAACTACAGCCTTATATTCTGAAACAAATGCCAAAAAAATATAGACATTATAGAAAGGAACGGAGGGAGTATGTGATATGTCACGTTTGACATGTAGTGCGAGTTTTGAAGACAAAACACCTCATGACCACGTGACGAAAAAAACTAATCCATAGAGTTTTACGTTCTTCATGTTAGACGTGCTAATAATAACTAGAGCGTGGTGGTAAGATAAAATACCATAACATTGATTAAAGTACAAACTGTTATATACGTATCCTTTTTGTTTTAAAGCAAGTATCTCAAATCTATATATGTATTTATCTTTATTTTTTTTTACCTACTAATAAAGGAAGTAATAAGGTTAAACAACATCGGCCGCGCTTGGAGAAGATGCTTTCCCACGAAACCTCCCACAGCTCAGAAAAAAAACCTAGATCGGTCCCCCTACCAGCACCAGCAACGCAGAGGCGCGGGGCGCGGCGCGGCGCCGGAGTACAGTCAGCCAGGGCAGGCCGCAACGCTGGATTACAGGCACACCTGATTCTTCGTCGTGGATCCGATTGGGATGTATCCGGGCGCCTTACCTGCTAGCTACCTGGCCGGGAACCTGAGCTCGACCAAGAAGGACATCCGCAAGATCCATGGACAACGAATTGGAGAACAAGCTACAGATGTTGTTCAAGGACGTGGAAAGAGGGAGGTTATCGCCGCCGGCAAGGAGGGGACGGGATCTCGTCAAGGAATGTATTTCACGATCTCGTGAAGCAGGCGCCAGGCGAGCTCTTTCCCCGCCTCGCTCACGGGATCGCGACTTGATTCTTGAGAGACAGTCGTGCGTCCAGGTCTGAAAGGCGGCTGCACAACGCAGTTACAGACTGCGTCCCGGCGTGCCGTAGACAGGCCATCTCCGGTCACGGTCGATCTCCTCTCCTCTCGATTTGTCCTAGAACACCGGTGTGACAGCTGATGAGCTTAACTAATTAAGCATCCGAGCCGAGCTGCTGAGATGAGCTTTCTACGTGTCAGGCTAACAGATCAGTGCCTGCGCTTTCGGAGACGCTGTGGCCTGCTCCATCTGGGATGCAAAGGGAGCATCAATTATCGTTTTGTTATACTGGAGTACCTACGAGCGTACAGCATAAAGCTAATCACGGTCGAGCTGCTGCCTATGCTGGTTGTGACTGCCAATGAGTGTAGGTGCTTAAAGAAAAAGAGGTCATAGGGAGAATATTAGTCTTGGATTTAGACATTTTTCATGGATTATAGATCGCCGGATACTTTCGGGACAAAGAGGTAACACTAGGTCTCTTTTTTTTATATTTTCTATTCTAAATTAACATCTCATGTATCTGAATTATTTGGTGGTTAAAAATCTAAATAATAGTGGAAATTCTCATAGGAGTTCCTGGTTTAATGCCAACCATAATAAAATATTTTAGATATTCTCAGCATTTTTAGTATAACTTTCCTTCAGCTAATATCAAGTTTTGTTTTTTTAGGAAGAATTTAATTCCCAAATGTGTGATTTTTTTTTTTTGCACCCCCAACATTATGCAAGCTTATGTCTAATGCATAGGCGTTGCCGATATTGGAGGGAGTGGATGATCGAAAGAACGCCGCGTATTCGCATTTCCACTCTTCCCACAATGATCTATCCACCTCAAGGGATAGAAAAACGGCGCAACTTCAACCCGATCTAGCGAAGCACCGAGCAGGTCGGCGGTGGCAGACACTCTGCGCTCGACATGCCACTCCTGTTCTATTTCTCCTTCCTCAGGGGGTGCCCGGTGCCCCTGTCATGCATTGCTCGTGCCCTCTCCCTCTGGCCGGGTGGAGAAGCAGGCGACCCGAAACGGTCCTCGTGCCGGACCTCAAGCCAAGCCTCGCGATAGGCGGGAGGTGACCGCGCCCGCGTCGGGCCGTAGTATGCTGTATGCGAACGAAGAAGGGACAGGCACGGCTGCGCTCGAAAAAGGGAGGGGATGGGAAGGGAGGGGCGCGGCCGCGGCCGCGGCCGGATAGAGGGAGGGCGAGCCAGCGGCGGCGGTTGCTGGCCGCGGGGGGCGGCCCTGTGGAATTGCGGCGGCAGGGAGCTGGGAATCTAGGAGCAGTATCGTCTAGGAAGGAGTGTGCAGGGGAGGAGATAAGGAGCAGAGAGAAAGCATCGTCTTTTTTTGTTTAATCTTCGAGGGAAACATGTCGTGTGTTTGGACTGACTGGTGGTGACTGGTGATCAGTTGATTTTTCTTTCATTTGAGAAGATGTTGTTGCAACGAGAAATGAACAGATGGATTGAGCAATGAGGAGATGCTAAAATTTCAGTTGCTAACCATGAGAGATTGTATGACCAAAGGAGTGAGACACAGGAATATTCGGTAGATTATTGTTATATTAATTTCACAAATTATTATGAACTTTATATATTTTTTATGTGAATTCTTTTGTTTTATCAAAATTATTTTGTTGTATCAAATGTTTGTTTCTGGGATAGATATATTTGATAGTAAAGTATAATTTTGAGGGGAATGGTGTTTTGGCACATGGGAGCATATGCTCCCTTTATTTTAAAATGCATGTTACATACATTTTGAAATTTCAAAAAATTGAAACGAAAAATTCGAACGTACATCTTCACGTGCTAGACGCTCACAAAGTTGTTTCATAAAAATCCGACTTGTCGTGTGACGTGTGTAAAAAAGACAAAATTCAATGCTGAAAATAAGTCTTTTCAGGAAATAAATTTTCTTTTTTTTACACAGATCACAAAACATATTGGTTCCTCGCGAAACTTGACGAACGTACGTATATTGTGGAAATGTACATGTAGAATTTTTTGTCAAAATTTTTTGACATTTCAAAATATAACTTTTTGATAGAGGGAGCATATGCACCCGGGAGCCGAATTGAATTTCCGAATTTTGAGTGGGTTCTAATTGTTGACCATCCGGCTCGTCAAGCCCAGGGCTATGGCGGCTCGCGGAGGAAGCCACCGGTGTCCTGATACAGGGCGGCGAGCGGTACAAGCCGATGGGTCCCCAAGCTAGGAAGCACACGAGTGAATTCAAGGAAGGATAAGGGAGGACGACGCCAGCGAGCAAATAGGAGCCGTGCCAGGGCCAACGGGCAGGGATGAGGGCAAAGTCGTTTGTTGGTAGGGGACGACGCCTAGGTAGAAGGGTTGGTTCACTACCGAATTTCTCTCCAAGGTTGGTTAGGACGACCAATAAAACGAAAAAAAAGGGTTTCTTAAGTAAGTGCGAGGATTTGTCATGGTTGGACGTCGATGCCCGAAAACGGCTATGTTTAATGAAATTCAACCCGTAGCAACGCACGGGCAAATTTACTAGTATAGTACTAAAATCACAATGTGGAGGTATAAAATAGAGATACCACGTTAATCCACATCAACATAAATATTTTTAACTGTTATATCTATAATTTACGGTTATGATTTAACGAGAAATTATGTAATTTTTTTGTTCACCAAGACTGTTTACATGTTAAAGGAAAAAATAAAAACGTGTAGACTCGCTATACCAGGAGAGCGTCCATACGTGTGCATCTGGCCGGAGATATTGCAAAAGAAAGAAAACATGTAAGCTAGCGAGAACCAACCTGAGGTTGGGTGGTTAGGAGGATGGTTGTATCCCCAGCCCACCAGAGTTCAAACCCCAAGTTTGACATCTGTGTGTCTCATAAAGAAGGAATATTCATTCAGTGGGAGGCGACGTTCCCGTCGACAGCGAGGCGCATGTGGTGACTGAGGCCAGGAAAGTCCATCCATGCACGTTCGTCTGGCCAGAGATATGCTAAGAAAAAAATTCATACGTGCACAACATGCAAAGGGTTGCACGGTATTAGTATAGCGATCAGTCTAATTAACAAATTTAGTTACAATGTACTTACCTACCGACACAAATATGTCAATGTAGTTTTTTACCGAAAGCATCAATGCTCCGCCAACAAAAGCATATTTCAAAAGATAATATAACAACACAGAACAAAATCGTACATAATACTAATTAAGCAATTACGATGTGATCTAGGCTGATTACAACATTTTATAAAGAGAGAAAGTCAAAACATCCGACAGTTGATTTGATACCCTTTTTTGAATTAATATGTTATAATCGCTAGACTTTTATAACTTTGTTGAAAAGAGTTATTAGACATTTGATTGGCTAAATCATTTTCTATCTATCACACGCATTTTAGTGCCTTCCGCCAATCGTCTCACCCCTAGCCTTATCATATTGTGCCATGAGAAAATCAGCTAGGAAAATATCCATTATTATTCCTTCTGTTTCCATGGGAAAATAAAACTGCTACCGATAGAAAATAAGCATAGAAAATCAACCGGTCAATGATCCATCAGTATATCTCCCGTAGTCATGGGAAATCAGCCAAACAAAACCTTGGACTCGGCGGCATAAGTTTATTGGTTACCATCAAGGATGCTAATAAAAAGGCCTTATTCTCATTGACTCGACCGCCAAGTAAAATGAAAGGCGGTTGCTTGATTAAGATATTGGCAGGCGAATTAGTAATCACAATAGTGAGGAGGCAAAACAATGGGCACTTTGATATGGTTACGCTGGAAAATATTTTCACCCTACACACGAAGTTGATGTCTCCACATGTTACATGATTAAAAAGAGCTGAAGTTCGGTATATCTAGGAATTATAAATTATGGCAGGACAATTAAAGTACATGGGACCGTTACATTTGATGAGCTGAAGTTTGTGTGTATTCATTGAATATGAAGGTACATTTTTCAAATAGACCATGATGATTATGTTTTCAAGTTTTGGTATTTGAAGCATGGATGCAATATATAGATATACTAAGTTAACTAGTTGAATGCCCGTGCATTGCTACGGGCTATATTATTTTTTCAATATATTTAATTACTTTTTCAACAACATGGCATCTTCACTTAGTTGGTGGAATTTTTGAAATGTTGACTTATTTTATTTGGTTCATACAGTCCTATTTTTGGTAACACATTGCAAATATAATGCATGTTAAATAAGCAATTTAATAAACTCAAACTCACTTAAGGTGGGATTGGATAGAAGGTGTGGTTTGACATTATTTGAATATGACATGCATCTACTAGTTATTCTTCTATTAACTAATATATACTTATTTATGCTCTGTAGATATTCACGTACAACGTTAGGTACGTCATAACCATGTTGTATGACTAATATTTATCGCAAGGATCAAGATTTCACACGAAAATAACAAAAAAATGCAACCTATATACACATGCATATCCGTGTATAATAACACCTCATCACGGTGTTGAATACTAAAGAAACAAAGTTAAATATTTAGCATGCGTTGAGCTAGCATTGTCACCCTCTTCTCTTCAGTTATATCACGATTCGTGTCTTCCTTAATATTTGCCATGTGATCGTGCTCTTCTACGCGCATTAATCTATTCATTTTAAAGCATATCCGTGTATAATAACACCTCATCACGGTGTTGAATACTAAAGAAACAAAGTTAAATATTCAGCCTGTGTTGAGCTAGCATTGTCACCCTCTTCTCTTCAGTTATATCACGATCCGTGTCTTCCTTAATATTTGCCATGTGATCTTGCTCTTCTACGCGCATTACCCAATTCATTTTGCTCGATTTTCAAACTATTTCGTTAAGCTATATCACCTTCAAGTCTTGCTTGATTTCTATCTTCTACAATTTACCCGGTTGCCTTTGATCTGCCATCAACGTCTATGTCGGTCTTGATTAAACATAAATATTCTGCAATAAGTAATAAATTAGAAATTCAGTTCTCAAATTGTTCAAACAACAAATTAAAATAAATCGTCTATGTGGTGTCGATTAAGCATGAATATTCTGCAATGAATAAAAGTTTAATATTTTAGATTTCCAGTTGTTAGATTGTTGAAACAATAACACCCCTCACTCGATTGGGTCGGGGACCGACTGGATCTAGAAAGGGAGAGACCAAGTGCTTGAAAGACCTTGTCTTGTTTGAAATCAACAAAACATCAAATTCTATGGTTTGTTCATCCAAACATGATTGGAATTGGTTACACCCTTTGATTCCAACAACAATTTTCAAGCACATCCAAACAATTCTTTTTTTGAATTGGAAGCCATTTCCATCGTAGATTTGAAATTTCTAGTCCAATTCAGTTCCATTCTCAATTCTATGCGTCCAAATACTGTCATCTGCAATTCAAAATTTTGTAAGCCGAAAGTGGAGACTACCAAGAATGTATTGTGCAACTGAAGAATCGTTGGTTCAAAGAAAAAAACATCATGGGCCTCAGATAATCAGGATTTTCTGTAACTTCCAGCTTATATAGTGAAAATGGAGTATCAATATCCCTCCTCCCAAAGTATATACCTGTCCTTATCTTTCAGGATGGTATGATCCCAGATCATCTGTAGGTCTGAAGTATATAACGGTCATCTCTTGACTATGCAGAACAATGAAGGAGCACGGCCGACCCAGGCACCAGCACCGTACTCATCTCTAGGTGTGAGAGTATTTACTTTGTGTCACGTGGGGTCCTCCTCCCTCGCGCCCGCGCGCCCTCTAACCTCTGCTTCGCTGAAGGATTTCTTTAACTGGGCCTCTATTCACGGCCCAACTCGTCCCCGCTGGTTTGTTGCGCGCGCGCATGGTTTTCTGTTCTAGGCCTGGTTCCTTCGTTCCGGACCCTGTTTTGCGCTTTCGGGCTCCGGTGCTAACATTGGAGGTCGCTCGGTATATAAATCGGTTGGAATTCATCTCAATTTCCGACGTGGGACTATTCTTCTGGATTTGTTCGGTAACAGTTGCCCCGATTCAGGAATCGTTGATTGGGCCTCTAGAGAATCTAAGCCCATGAAAAAATAACGCGTAAACGCTGGCTATTCTCTCGCTCGCTCTACTTTTTCAAAAAATACAAAGGCATGCATGCTCACGTCTCGCTAGACTGAAATAAAGTGCTGCCGGGTTTAAAAAAAAAAAGAAAAAAAGTGCTGCCGCAGCATGCATGCACTCCATCATGTGCAGCGCACGTGGTCGCTTTTGTATTTCTGATTTTTTTGGCTACTGTGTATTGGTACATGCATACAACAGCTAGCTATTTTTTTAATGGTAAGCCAACTATGATTTAGAAATAACACTATCTTCCTCGAACGAAACTAGTGCAGCGCGTATGTTGCTTTATCTAGTGGACCAGATGTACCTGATGCTAGACTAGTGCAGCGCGTATGTAGGAAAATAATAGTACGATACGATCTGTTTCAAAAAAACAATAGTACGATACGATCACACGCGGCGACGCGGAAGTATAGAAAAGAAAGACATATCGAGAATGGGACGCTGCCGTGCAGATCTGACTACATACTTAATGATCTGCAGAGATTAACGCATATATTATTTTCACACGCATGGAAATAAAAATAGCGTGTATGCTAATCTGAACCAAATGAAAAAATACAAAAAATAAAGACCGGCACAAAACAGAAAAATAAAGCTAGAAAGTCTATATTAAATATTTTTCAACACACGAATCTCATGGAACGAGAATTTGTCGTCCGGAAAAACAAATATTGTTCAATATCGTAGACAGTGGGGAACAGAAGCTTGAACGGAGGGGAACAACTGCCTAGACGGAGGTGAACAACATCGTAGACGGTGGGAACAGGAGCCTGGACGAAGGGGAACAAATGCCAAGACGGAGGGGAACAACATCGTAGACGTTGGGGAACAGGAGCCTAGACGGAGGGGAACGACTGCCTAGACGGAGGGGAACAACATCGTAAATGGTGGGGAACATGAGTCTGGACGGAGGGGAACAACTGCCTAGATGGAGGCGAACAACATCGTAGACGGTAGGGAACAGGAGCCTAGACAGAGGGGAACAACATCGTAGACGGTAGTAAACAGGAGCCTAGACGGAGGGGAACAACATCGTAGACAGTGCGGAACATGAGCCTGGACGGAGGGGAACAACTGCCTATACGGAGGGGAACAACATCGTAGACGGTGAGGAACAGGAGCCTGGACGGAGGGGAACAACTGCCTAGACGGAGGGGAACAACATCGTAGACAGTGGGGAACAGGAGCCTGGACGGAGGGGAACAACTGCCTAGACGGAAGGGAACAACATCGTAGACGGTGGAGAACAGGAGCCTGAACGGAGGGGAACAACCGTGTAGACGGTGGGGAACAACAGCCCAGACAGAGAGGAACAACCGCGTAGACGGTGGGGAACAACAGCCCAGACAGAGGGGAACAGCCGCGTAGACGGTGGGGAACAACAGCCTAGACAGAGGGGAACAACCGCGTAGACGGTGGGGAACAACAACCTAGACAGAGGGGAACAACCGCGTAGACGGTGGGGAACAACAGCCTAGACAGAGTGGAACAACCGCGTAGACGGTGGGGAACAATAGCCTAGACAGAGGGGAACAACCGCGTAGACGGTGGGGAACAACAACCTAGACAGAGGGGAACAACAGCGTAGACGGTGGGGAACAACAGCCTAGACAGAGGGGAACAATATCGTAGACGGTGGGGAACAGGAGCCTGGACGGAGGGGAACAACTGCCTAGACGGAGGGGAACAACATCGTAGACGGTGGGGAACAAGAGCCTGGACGGAGGGGAACAACTGCCCAGACAGAGGGGAACAACCGCATAGATGGTGGGGAACAACGACCGACACATAAAAGAACAATAACCTAGACAAAGGAAAACAACGAACTACACGGAGCGGAACAAGTAATTATACACCGGAAAACAAAAACTAAAGAAACATATATAAGGAACACGTCCCCACTAGAAGGAATTTATACAAAATGAAAAGAAAAATGAAAATGATAAAAAGAAAGTAGACTTATTTTCAAAAAATATAAAATAAGAAGAAAAATCGATGAGAAAACATACAAATAAAATGTTTTTAGGGACAAATCACAACCGGAACGAACGAACACCAAAATTCTAGGTAAGTGAAAGGCAGCGTACAGACTTGGATCTCAGGCCGTAAAGAAACATCAATAAAGATAGTGCCCACTAAACAGCAATGAAACAATAACTAGCGCAGTGGTGTCCGTCCACTTTTCACCTTCGATACCGGGGATCGAATCTTAGAGCATCCCCACTCGTTTGGGCTCCCCACGACCAAATCCGGCGATATTTTCGTCCGGATTGGAGGAAGATTTAGCGTGGGGAGGCCCATTTTCCCAGCCGCGAGCCCAGGATGGATGCAACGTAATACGACGAATTCAGACAAAATAGGCGAATTCGTTCAAACATAAGCGAAATTTAATGATATTTAACATATAGAGGCGAGTTCGTACATAAATAGGCCGAATTCGTACATATATTTGAATTCGGCGATTGGCAAACTAAACTTAAACTAAATAGCGGCCTACTACATGCCGAAATTGTGGTAGAAGGACGTGTAGTCGCCGCCGTCGTCGTCGTCGTCGTCGCTCGAGTCGGCGTTGTCCTGGGGCGGCGGAGCCTCGTACCAACGGCTCGTGCCCTGGCCAGCGTCGCCGGTGCGTGGCGGCGACGGAAGGTACATGTCGTCGTCGCTGCTCTCGTCGAGCTTCACCACCTCCCTGGGCGCGGCGTTCCTAGCGGCGGATGGTGTGGCGGCGTTAGCGGCGAGTTGACGCGCGGCGGCCAGATCCAGTAGCCGCCGCTGGTGCTCAGCCTCCTGGCGCTCCCAGTCGCGCCTGGACCAGTCCAGTTCGGCGTCTGATGCGCGTAAATGTACACGTCCGTTGGGAACCCCAAGAGAAAGGTATGATGCGCACAGTGGCAAGTTTTCCCTCAGAAAGAAACCAAGGTTTAATCGAACCAGGAGGAGCCAAGAAGCACGTTGAAGGTTGATGGTCGCGAAATGTGATGCGGCGCAACACCAGGGATTCCGGCGCCAACGCGGAACCCGCACAACACAACCAAAGTACTTTGCCCCAACGAAACAAGTGAGGTTGTCAATCTCACCGGCTTGCTGTAACAAAGGATTAAGCGTATCGAGTGGAAGATGTTTGCAAGAAAATAATAAAACACAAGTATTGCAGTAAATTGTATGCTATGTAAAGAATAGGACCGGGATCCACAGCTCACTAGAGGTGTCTCTCCCATAAGATAAAAGCATGTTGGGTGAACAAATTACAGTCGGGCAATTGACAAATAGAGAAAGGCATAACAATGCATATACATGATATGATAAATATAGTGAGATTTAATTGGGCATTACGACAAAGTACATAGACCGCCATCCAACCGCATCTATGCCTAAAAAGTCCACCTTCGAGTTATCGTCCGAACCCCTCCAAGTATTAAGTTGCAAAGCAACGGACAATTGCATTAAGTATGGTGCGTAATGTAATCAACAACTACATCCTTAGACATAGCATCAATGTTTTATCCCTAGTGGCAACAGCACAACACAACCTTAGAACTTTCCGTCACATCGTCCTGGTGTAAATGCAGGCATGAACCCACTATCGAGCATAAATACTCCCTCTTGGAGTTAAGAGTAAAAACTTGGCCGAGCCTCTACTAATAACGGAGAGCATGCAAGATCATAAACAACACATGAACAATAGATTGATAATCACCATAATCATAGTACTCACTATCCATCGGATCCCGACAAACACAACATATAGTATTACATATAGATGATCTTGATCATGTTAGGCAGCTCACAAGATCCAACAATGAAGCACAACAAGGAGAAGACGACCATCTAGCTACTGCTATGGACCCATGGTCCAGGGGTGAACTACTCACTCATCACTCCGGAGGCGACCATGGCGGTGTAGAGTCCTCCGGGAGATGAATCCCCTCTCCGGCAGGGTGCCGGAGGCGATCTCCCGAATCCCCCGAGATGGGATTCGCGGCGGCGGCGTCTCTGGAAGGTTTTCCGTATCGTGGCTCTCGGTACTGGGGGTTTCGCGACGGAGACTTTAAGTAGGCGGAAGGGCAACGCGGGGGGCCACACGAGGGGCCCAGGGGATAGGTCGGCGCGGCCAGGGCTTGGGCCGCGCCGGCCACCCCCCTGGCTGCCTCGTGGCCCCACTTCGTTAGGTCTTCGGTCTTCCGGAAGCTTCGTGCAAAAATAGGACCCCGGGCGAAAGTTTCGTCCAATTCCGAGAATATTTCTTTACTAGGATTTCTGAAACCAAAAACAGCAGAAAACAAAGAATCGGCTCTTCGGCATCTTGTTAATAGGTTAGTTCCGTAAAATGCATAAATATGACATATAATGTGCATAAAACATGTAGGTATCATCAATAAAGTATCATGGAACATAAGAAATTATCGATACGTTGGAGACGTATCAGCATCCCCAAGCTTAGTTCTGCTTGTCCCGAGCAGGTAAAACGATAACAAAGATAATTTCTGAAGTGACATGCCATCATAATCTTGATCATACTATTTGTAAACATATGAAATGAATGCAGCGATCAAAGCAAAGGTAATGACATGAGTAAACAAGTGAATCATATGACAAAGACTTTTCATGAATAGTACTTCAAGACAAGCATCAATAAGTCTTGCATAAGAGTTAACTCATAAAGCAATAAATCAAAGTAAAGGTGTTGAAGCAACACATAGGAAGATTAAGTTTCAGCGGTTGCTTTCAACTTATAACATGTATATCTCAGGGATATTGTCAACATAAAGTAATATAACAAGTGCAATATGCAAATATGTAGGAATCAATACACAGCTTCACACAAGTGTTTGCTTCTTAAGGTGGAAGGAGATAGGTAAACCGACTCAACAATAAAAGTAAAAGAATGGTCCTTCAAAGAGGAAAGCATCGATTGCTGTATTTGTGCTAGAGCTTTTATTTTGAAAACATGAAACAATTTTGTCAACGGTAGTAATAAAGCATATGAGTTATGAAAATTATATCTTACAAGCTGCAAGCCTCATGCATAGTATACTAATAGTGCCCGCACCTCGTCCTACTTAACTTGGACTACCGGATCTTCGCATGCCATGTTTCAACCAAGTGTCACAAAGGGTACCTCCATGCCGCCTCGTACAAAGGTCTAAGGAGAATGCTCGCATTTCGGATTTCTCGCTTTTGATTATTCTCAACTTAGACATCCATACCGGGACAACATGGACAACAGATAATGGACTCCTCTTAAATGCATAAGCATGTAGCAATGATTATTGTTCTCATATGAGATTGAGGATATATGTCCAACACCGAAACTTCCACCATGGTTCATGGCTTTAGTTAGCGGCCCAATGTTCTTCTCTAACAATTTTGCATGCTCCAACCACTAAAATGATAGACCTTCGGACAAGACGGACATGCATAGCAACTCACATGATATTCAACAATAGTTGATGGCGTTCCCCGTAAGCATGGTTATCGCGCAACAAGCAACTTAATAAAATATAAAGTGCATAAGTACATATTCAATACTACGATAGTTTTTAAGGCTATTTTGTCCCATGAGCTATATATTGCATAGGTGAATGATGGAATTTTAAAGTTAGCACTCAAGCAATTTACTTTGGAATGGCGGAGAAATACCATGTAGTAGGTAGGTATGGTGGACACAAATGGCATAGTAGTTGGCTCAAGGATTTTGGATGCATGAGAAGTATTCCCTCTCGATACAAGGTTTAGGCTAGCAAGGTTATTTGAAGCAAACTCAAGGATGAACAAGTGCAGCAAAACTCACATAAAAGACATATTGTAAACATTATAAGACTCTACACCGTCTTCCTTGTTGTTCAAAACTCAATACGAGATATTATCTAGACCTTAGAGAAACCAAATATGCAAACCAAATTTTAGCAAGCTCTATGTATTTCTTCATTAATGGGTGCAAAGTATATGATGCAAGAGCTTAAACATGAGCACAAAAATTACCAAGTATCACATTATCCAAGACATTTTAGAATTACTACATGTAGCATTTTCCAATTCCAACCATATAACAATTTAACGAAGAAGAAACTTCGCCATGAACATTATGAGTAAAGCCTAAGGACACATGTGTCCATATGCAACAGCGGAGCGTGTCTCTCTCCCACAAAGTGAATGCTAGGATCCATCTTATTCAAACAAAAACAAAAACGAAAACAAACCGACGCTCCAAGTAAAGAACACAAGATGTGATTGAATAAAAATATAGTTTCAGGGGAGGAACCCGATGATGTTGTCGATGAAGAAGGGGATGCCTTGGGCATCCCCAAGCTTAGACGCTTGAGTCTTCTTAAAATATGCAGGGGTGAACCACGGGGCATCCCCAAGCTTAGAGCTTTCACTCCTCTTGATCATAGTATATCATACTCCTCTCTTGACCCTTGAAAACTTCCTTCACACCAAACTTCAAGCAAACTCATTAGAGGGTTAGTGCATAATTAATAATTCACACATTCAGAGGTGACACAATCATTATTTTCACTTCTGGACATTGCATAATGCTACTGGACATTAGTGGATCAAAGAAATAAATCCAATATAGCAAAAGAGGCAATGCGAAATAAAAGGCAGAATCTGTCAAAAACAGAACAGTCCGTAAAGACGAATTTAAAGCTGGCACTAGACTTGCTCAAATGGAAAAACTCAAAACTAATGAAAGTTGCGTACATATCTGAGGATCACGCTCGTAAATTGGCAGATTTTTTCGAATTTTCTACAGGGAACTGTGCCCAGATTCGTGACAGACAGCAATGCTGTTTCTGCGCAGTAATCCCAAATATAACATCAACTTTGACATAGAAACTTTACTTGGCACAAAAACATGATAAGGAGAGGTTGCTACAGTAGTAAACAACTTCCAAGACTCAACAAAACAAAAAATTGCTGTAGGTAAAAACATGGGTTGTCTCCCATAAGCGCTTTTCTTAACGCCTTTCAGCTAGGCGCGAAAGTGCAAATCAAGTAACATCGAGAGTAGAAGCATCAACATCATAGCTTGTTCTAATAATAGAATCAAAAGGCAACTTCATTCTCTTTCTAGGGAAGTGTTCCATACCTTTCTTGAGAGGAAATTGATATTTAATATTACCTTCCCTCATATCAATAACAGCACCAACAGTTCGAAGAAAAGGTCTTCCCAACACAATAGGACAAGATGCATTGCATTCGATATCCAAGACAACAAAATCAACGGGGACAAGGTTATTGTTAACCGTAATATGCACATTATCAATCCTCCCCAAAGGTTTCTTTTTAACACTATCGGCAAGATTAACATCCAAATAACAATTCTTCAATGGTGGCAAGTCAAGCATATCATAAATCTTTTTAGGCATAACGTAAATACTTGCACCAAGATCACATAAGGCATTACATTCAAAGTCATTGAATTTCATTTTAATGATGGGCTCCCAACCATCTTCTAACTTTCTAGGAATAGAAGTTTCAAGTTTTAGTTTCTCTTCTCTAGCTTTTATGAGAGCGTTTGTAATATGTTTTGTAAAGGCTAAATTTATAGCACTAGCATTAGGACTTTTAGCAAGTTTTTGTAAGAACTTTATAACTTCAGAGATGTGGCAATCATCAAAATCTAAATCATTATGAGCTACAGCAATGGGATCATTGTTCCCAAGGTTGGAAAAAATTTCAGCAGCTTTATCACAAGCAGTTTCAACGAGCTTTAGCAATTTCAGTGCAGTTTTGTTCGCTTTGCACTAGGAGTAGAAACTTTGCCAACACCAATTATTTTACCATTGATAGTAGGAGGTGCAGCAACATGTGAAGAATTAGCATTACTAGTGGTGGTAATAGTCCAAACTTTAGCTACTTTATTCTCTTTAGCTAGTTTTTCATTTTCTTCTCTATCCCACCTAGCACGCTAGCTTCAGCCATTAATCTTATATTCTCATTAATTCTAACTTGGATGGCATTTGCTGTAGTAGTAATCTTATTATCAATATCATTATTAGGCATAACTTTCAATTTTAAAAGATTAACATCGGAGGCAAGTCTATCAACTCTAGAAGCAATAATATCAATTTTATCAAGCTTTTCCTCAACAGATTTGTTAAAAGCAGTTTGTGTACTAATAAATTCTTTAAGCATAGCTTCAAGACCAGAGGGTACACTCCTATTATTGTTGTAAGAATTCCCATAAGAATTACCATAACCATTACCATTAGCAGTAAGGATATGGCCTATAGTTATTACCGAGTTGTTCCTATAAGCATTGTTGTTGAAATTATTATTTTTAATGAAATTCACATCAACATTTTCCTCTTGAGCAACCAATGAAGCTAAAGGAACATTATTTGGATCTACATTAGATCTACCATTCACAAGCATAGACATAATCACATCAATCTTATCACTCAAGGAAGAGGTTTCTTCAACGGAATTTACCTTCCTACCTTGTGGAGCTCTTTCCGTGTGCCATTCGGAGTAATTTATCATCATATCATCAAGAAGTTTTGTAGCCGCCCCCAATGTGATGGACATAAAGGTACCTCCAGCAGCTGAATCCAATAAATTCCGCGAAGAAAAATTTAGTCCTCGCATAGAAGGTTTGGATGATCATCCAAGTAGTCGATCCATGGGTTGGGCAATTCTTTACCAAAGTTTTCATTCTCTCCCATGCTTGAGCAACATGTTCAGTATCTAATTGTTTAAAATTCATTATGCTACTTCTCAAAGATATAATTTTAGCGGGAGGATAATATCTACCAATAAAAGCATCCTTGCATTTAGTCCATGAATCAATACTATTCTTAGGCAAAGATAGCAACCAGTCTTTAGCTCTTCCTCTTAATGAGAAAGGAAACACTTTCAATTTAATAATATCACCATCTACATCTTTATACTTTTGCATTTCACAAAGTTCAACAAAATTATTGAGATGGGCAGCAGCATCATCGTAACTAATACCGGAAAATTGTTCTCTCATAACCAAGTTCGAGTAAAGCAGGTTTAATTTCAAAGAATTCTGCTGTAGTAGCAGGTGGAGCAATAGGTGTGCATAGGAAATCATTATTATTTGCATTTGTGAAGTCACACAATTTAGTATTTTCAGGGGTATTCATTTTAGTAACGGTAAATAAAACAAACTAGATAAAGTAAATGCAAGTAACTAATTTTTTTGTGTTTTCGATATAGAGAGCAAGACAATAAATAAAGTAAATCTAGCAACTAATTTTTTTTGTGTTTTGATTTAGTGCAGCAAACAAAGTAGTAAATAAAATAAAGCAAGACAAAAACAAAGTAAAGAGATTGAGAAGTGGAGACTCCCCTTGCAGCGTGTCTTGATCTCCCCGGCAACGGCGCCAGAAAACGAGGCTTGATGCGCGTAAATGTACACGTCCGTTGGGAACCCCAAGAGGAAGGTATGATGCGCACAGTGGCAAGTTTTCCCTCGGAAAGAAACCAAGGTTTAATCGAACCGAGGAGGAGCCAAGAAGCACGTTGAAGGTTGATGGTCGCGAAATGTGATGCGGCGCAACACCGGGGATTCCGGCGCCAACGCGGAACCCGCACAACACAACCAAAGTACTTTGCCCCAACGAAACAAGTGAGGTTGTCAATCTCACCGGCTTGCTGTAACAAAGGATTAAGCGTATCGAGTGGAAGATGTTTGCAAGAAAATAATAAAACACAAGTATTGCGATAGAATTGTATGCTATGTAAAGAATAGGACCGGGATCCACAGTTCACTAGAGGTGTCTCTCCCATAAGATAAAAGCATGTTGGGTGAACAAATTACAGTCGGGCAATTGACAAATAGAGAAAGGCATAACAATGCATATACATGATATGATAAATATAGTGAGATTTAATTGGGCATTACGACAAAGTACATAGACCGCCATCCAACCGCATCTATGCCTAAAAAGTCCACCTTCAGAGTTATCGTCCGAACCCCTCCGGTATTAAGTTGCAAAGCAACAGACAATTGCATTAAGTATGGTGCGTAATGTAATCAACAACTACATCCTTAGACATAGCATCAATGTTTTATCCCTAGTGGCAACAAGACAACACAACCTTAGAACTTTCTCATCACTCGTCCCGAGTGTAAATGCAGGCATGAACCCACTATCGAGCATAAATACTCCCTCTTGGAGTTAAGAGTAAAAACTTGGCCGGAGCCTCTACTAATAACGGAGAGCATGCAAGATCATAAACAACACATGAACAATAGATTGATAATCACCATAATCATAGTACTCACTATCCATCGGATCCCGACAAACACAACATATAGTATTACATATAGATGATCTTGATCATGTTAGGCAGCTCACAAGATCCAACAATGAAGCACAACAAGGAGAAGACGACCATCTAGCTACTGCTATGGACCCATGGTCCAGGGGTGAACTACTCACTCATCACTCCGGAGGCGACCATGGCGGTGTAGAGTCCTCCGGGAGATGAATCCCCTCTCCGGCAGGGTGCCGGAGGCGATCTCCGAATCCCCCGAGATGGGATTCGCGGCGGCGGCGTCTCCGGAAGGTTTTCCGTATCGTGGCTCTCGGTATCGGGGGTTTCGCGACGGAGACTTTAAGTAGGCGGAAGGGCAACGCGGGGGGCCACACGAGGGGCCCAGGGGATAGGTCGGCGCGGCCAGGGCTTGGGCCGCGCCGGCCACCCCCCTGGCTGCCTCGTGGCCCCACTTCGTTAGGTCTTCGGTCTTCTGGAAGCTTCGTGCAAAAATAGGACCCCGGGCGAAAGTTTCGTCCAATTCCGAGAATATTTCTTTACTAGGATTTCGAAACCAAAAACAGCGAAAACAAGCAATCGGCTCTTCGGCATCTTGTTAATAGGTTAGTTCCAGAAAATGCATAAATATGACATATAATGTGCATAAAACATGTAGGTATCATCAATAAAGTAGCATGGAACATAAGAAATTATCGATACGTTGGAGACGTATCAGCGTCGTCCGCGCGCTTCGCCTCCTCCATGTCCTTCAGCGATCTTGCGATCGCCTCCGCCACCGCGGCCTCCTCCGCGCGCCTCGCCTCCTCCTCGGCGAGCTGGTTTTGCGGCGAGCTTGTTGGCGCCGGCCTCTTTCTTCGTCTTCTTCCGCCCGCTCCGCGGAGCGGGCGGCTGGTCGCGGATGACGAGGGCGCCGCCGCTGCGCCCTCCGGTCGGCGGTGGCGACACCGGCTCCTTCTTGACGGTCGCCCACTCCTTCTTGACGGTGGCCGGCGTCGACCCGCCGGACCTGGACGCCGATCTCGAGCCCGACGACGAAGAGGACGGCGCCATCCTCCTCGGTATCCAGGAACTACCGTGCCGGCGCGACACGGTAGCCGCCACCGGCGGCGGCATCCCCGGGACGGGGAGTTCCCGTCCTCGATGTGCGCGAGCACATTCTCGAGGGTGCGGTTGGGCGCGCTCCACCATCGGCGGCGGCCGGCGGCGTTGTTCCTTGCCGGAGGAGGAGGAGGGCCGTCGTAGGAGGCGAGCTCGCGTTCGTACCTTCGCCGGAAGAACGCGATCCACGCTTCGTGGTTGTCGGGGAAGAAGCGCGGATCCGCGCGCTGCTCGTCACTGAGAGTGGCGAGCACCTCCTCGATCGCCGTTTCGAGTGCGCCGCCACCCGTTGGCGGCGGCGGGATCGGCACGCCGCCTGCGCTCAGCCTCCATCCTCCCGGCGCGCGGAAGTCCGGGCGGCGCAGGGTACCCCGCCGCGTGCGGGAGTCGCCCCTCCCATTGGTGGAGAGAGCGGCGGCCGAAGCCGTTGTTGGCCGCACCGTCGTTCGCCATTGCTGGTTTCTTCGAGTTCGGGGATGATTTGGGGGAAGACGAGCGAGGAGGTGAATGCGGGGCAGCCGGGGTAGTTCGGCGATAAATAGCGGTAGGCGCGCGTGAAACCGAGGCGACGGCATTAACTCCGCCGCGTGGAAGCTACGCGTCCGGCGAATGCCGACCGGCGGCAGGCTTACACGGCGCGCGGAAGACGATGCGATGAGGACGACGATCGGTGTCTCTCGCCGACAAGTTGGGGCCACCGGACGCGCGGGAACGTTTCGCGCGCTTTCGTTTCGTCCGGAGTCCCCGAGCGCTCCCCGGGGCCGGGGATGGCGTGGGATCGCCGGATGAAACTAGGCCCAAATCCGGACGAAAACGAGGAACCGGGGGCGCGACTGGGCCGATTTTCGCCGTCCGGATGTAAAAAACGCTCGCCGGGGGCCTGTTCGGGGGACGAGTGGAGATGCTCTTAGCTCCGCATGATTTACTCCTCTTTTTACATGGTGCTCTCCACAGATGGGCCGGCCCATCAGGACGCGCCCTTCAGCGCTACGGTGTTGGCTGGCGCGCGCGCTAGCGAGCAGTTTCCCGGCATCTCCGCTCCTGCCAACCAGGTCGGTGCCGAGGAGCTCCCTCATATGCAGGCCATGTCCGGGAAACTGCTCATGATGGAGTGCATGCATGCTGCGGCAGCACTTTTTTTCTTTTTTTTTTAAAACCCGGCAGCACTTTATTTCAGTCTAGCGAGACGTGAGCATGCATGCCTTTGTATTTTTTGAAAAAGTAGAGCGAGCGAGAGAATAGCCAGCGTTTACGCGTTATTTTTTCATGGGCTTAGATTCTCTAGATGCCCAATCAACGATTCCTGAATCGGGGCAAGCTGTTACCGAACAAATCCGGAAGAATAGTCCCACCTCGGAAATTGAGATGAATTCCAACCGATTTATATACCGAGCGACCTCCAATGTTAGCACCGGAGCCCGAAAGCGCAAAACGGGGTCCGGAACGAAGGAACCAGGCCTAGAACAGAAAACCATGCGCGCGCGCAACAAACCAGCGGGGACGAGTTGGGCCGTGAATAGAGGCCCAGTTAAAGAAATCCTTCAGCGAAGCAGAGGTTAGAGGGCGCGCGGGCGCGAGGGAGGAGGACCCAGATGCCGCACACCCTCCCACACGCCGAGGTGCCTAGCTGGGCCGCGGCCCAACAGGTAATATAGATTTTATTTTTTTGTTTCTTTTCTTTTTCTCTTGTTTCTTATCTCTATTTTTTGGGATATTTATTTTTGCAGAAATTTTTCCTAAAACTAGTGTTTTTAAAATGAAAATTTTTAAATTTTCAACAAAATTCAAATATCCGAACATTTTAAAATTTTGAACAAATTTCAAAATTGAACAATTTTACATTCGAACAATTTTTATTCGAACAATTTTTTGTTTGAACGGTTTTCAAATTTCAACAAAATTCAAATATCCAAACATTTTAAAATTTTGAACAAATTTTAAAATTGAACAATTTTACATTTGAACATTTTTTTATTGGAACAAGTTTTTGTTTGAACGTTTCTCAAAGTCAAATAATTTTTAAATTTGAACATTTTTTTATTCAAATCTGAAAAATTAATATAAAAAAAAGAAAACAGAAAAAATAGAAAAACAGAAAAACGGAAACCGAACTACTAGGCTAAACAGAACTAATGGGCCTGGTGAAAGGACACGGATGTCGCCTAGAGGGGGGGGTGAATAGGCGATTTAAAACTTTTACGAGATGGGCTTAACAAATGCGGAATAAAACTAGCGTTTACTTTGTCAAGCCCAAAGCCTATATACTATTGTTCACCTATGTGCACCAACAACTTATTCTAAGCAATACAAGCAACTATGTGATAGCAAGATATATAAACTTATGCTAAGCAATACAAGCAACTATGTGATAGCAAGATATATAACTTCAAGCACGATGGCTATCACAAGGTAAAGTGCATAAGTAAAGAGCTCGGGTATAGAGATAACCGAGGCACGCGGGAGACGATGATTTATCCCGTAGTTCACACTCTTGCGAGTGCTAATCTCCGGTGGAGAGGTGCGGTTGCTTAGTGCTCCCGAACGCCACAAGAGGCTCACCTTGAGGGGTGGTTGCTCGATGCACACCAACGCCACAAAGGCCTCACCCCAAGATGCGGTACTCACACCACAAACCGAACGCCACGAAGGCGCCTCACCTAAATCTCCGGTGACCCTCGCCACAAAGGCCTAGGTCACGGTTCCACTAAGGGATTTCCTTCGAGGCGGAAACCGGGCCTTACACAAAGCTTGGGGCACGCATCCACAACTTAATTGGAGGCTCCCAAGAAATCGCCACAAAGGCCTCAAATCCGTCTAGGGTTCCAAGAACCCAAGAGTAACAACTTTCTTGCTTTCACTTCCACGAATCACCGTGGAGAACTCAAACCTATGCACCAAATGCAATGGCAAGAACACCACAAAGATGCTCAAGTCCTTCTCTCTCAAATTCCAACAAAGCTACAAAAGCTATTGGGGGAATAAGAGAGGAAGAACAAAGGAATTCACAAAGAACACCAAGATCAAGATCTAGAGAGTTCCACTCACAAAGAGATGGATTTGATTGGTAGAAGTGTAGATCTAGATCTCCTCTCTCTTTTCCCTCAAATGGGGGCAAGAATCATGGAGGGATAGAGAGATAGGGCAAGCTTCTCAAGAACAACAATGGAGGAGAGAGAGAGTGGAAGGAGCAACAGCCCAAGGAGGAAGAAGGGGGGTATTTATACCCCCCAAGAAAATCGAGCCGTTGGGCAAAACCAGGGCCGGATAATCCGGCCTAAGTAAGGGCCGGATAATCCGCCCCCCGGATAATCCGGCCTCAGGGACAAAACCTGGTCAAAATCCGGCCAAATATCCGCCCCCTATCCAGAGCTGCTTTTCGTCTGGTCCTTAGCCAATTTCGGGGGGGCCGGATATTTCCGAAATATCCGGCCCGGATAATCCGGCCCTGGGACAAAACCGGGACAATATCCGGGAAAATTTCCGGCCCCAATACTGAGCAGCAATTCCCCGGGTCCTTAGCCGATTTCGGGGGCCGGATATTTCCGAAATATCCGGCCCGGATAATCCGGCCCGGATATTTCCAAAATATCCGGCCTAGGCAAACTGCGAAACACCAAAACTAGAACGGGCATATCTTTTGCATCCGGACTCCGATTTCGATGATCTTGGGCTCGTTGAAATCACAACAACGAGCTCTACAACAATATGCATAGAAACATCATAGTCCAGCAAAGGAGGATAGAAACAAATGATGAAAGGTTTGACCTATCTCAAAAAGACATACCGGTAAAACCTCCAATCTTGAAAATGCAACAAGTTGCCCATGGAAAAACCATTCTCAATGAACTAGAGCTTGTCATGAGAATAAGCACAAGCTCTAAAACATCACATGGATAAGATCCAAATAACAACCAAGAAAGATGATGCAAGGATGCAAAGGTTTGAGCTCTCTCCGAACGATACGATCGAGTTACTTACTCGAGAGCCCTCTTGATAGTACGGCAACTAAACTATAAACCGGTCTCCAACTACACTATGAGACCGGTGAGAAAGAAACCCTATCAAGAGCAAACCTTATACTTGCGCATTCCACTTGAGCTTGATGACGACGATCTTGACCTCAACAAGATGGAACGCCTTTCTTGCTTGTGCTTGCTTGACGAAGTCTTGTGGATTGCTCCCCCATAATCCACCATGGGAGAGCTTCTTCTTCGGCGCATCTTCACATAACCATGGCCACCATGTGGATGGCAAGACTCAAGCAAAGGATCTCTTCGAGATGGCTCATCTTGAACTTGCACTTCATTTCTTCATTCTTCATCATGTTGATGTCTTGAAGTAACTCTAGGGCTCACTTCATCTTCATCTTCAAGACATACTTGACACTTGATATACTTCATCAATTTCTTCTTATTGCAACCTTGAAGCCAACATATGGTTCAAGAATTGCCTATGGACAACTCCTACAAATATAACTCAATGCAAACATTAGTCCATAGGGATTGTCATTAATTACCAAAACCACACATGGGGGCTCCATGCACTTTCAATCTCCCCCATTTTGGTAATTGATGACAATCTCTTTGAGAGGGTTTATATAAGGAATTTAAGTAACAAATAAGTTGAATCTATAGAGCAAACTCCCCCATAATATATGCATGTGTGAATGATCTTGACTTTCATTGCATATATTGGCATTCAAAGCCTAGTGGAGTTTCCTCTAAATATTCAACTATGCAAAGCAACAAGATGCAATGCAATAAAGGCACATGCTTAAGCACAAAGCAAAGACATAACCAAATTCCCTTAAACCCTCCAAACTTCTCCCCCATTGGCACCAATTGCCGAAATGGGTGAAAAATTTAGAAGGCCAATATAGTGAGAGTTCCTCCATAGCGTGTGCATTTCTCATAATTTGAGTGGAATCAAATGCACATATCCAATTACGAATATTCGGAAGGAGTCACACCATAGATAGGGTCAAAGATTGCAAAAAGATAACAAATTCAAGAAGCTTCAACAAATGAAGCAAGCAACCAAATGAACCACAAAGAAGATACCAAAAGAAAGAAAGATATTATGATAAGATCAAGAAGATTGCTCTAAATAATATGAGGAAGCTCCCCAAGGTTTGTGCACAAAACAAGACAATTTGCATTGGAGTATAAAGTGCACAAACATGGAATCATCAATCCCATAATATCATTCAAAAACAAAATATACCAAGTGAATCAAACTCTAATGATCACCAAAAGATAGTGCTCTAAATTAAATGAGGAAGCTCCCAAGGTACATGCATAAATTAAAATGTTGTATTTGAATACAATATGCATAACATGGAATCCTCACTCCCTCATTACCATTTAAAACACAAACATTTGCAATAGATCATAGATAGAAAATTAAGCTTAACACTTGCAACAAACAAATGGTTGAGCAACAAGTAGGAAGCACCATAATAAAAGGCTCAACCAAGAGGATATGTGAAAGGCATGATAAAACATATTATAAGACTATTACAAGGATGAGCAAAAAGCATCATCATAGTCTTCAATGAATTATATTGCTTAGCATGACCAATCAACACGCAATAAATAAATAAGATATCAAAAGGAGATGTATCATCTCTTATGTGTATAAGTTTCTCTAAGTGAGCAATATCACAAAGATATTTATCCACAAAGAAACATGCACACATAAAATAGATACACAAGAAAAATAGTATGATATCCAAGACGAAGTCATGCAATATACCAATAAGAATTTTTGCTTAATAGCATGGCCAAAGGCTCAATTTTATCTTATTGTACATTCATGAACTTCAACCACAAACAACTAAAATACATCACAAATATCAACAAGGGATAGAAGATAGTTGGGATGCATTTGAGAAAGGCAACAAGTATCACAAACGGGGATATCAAAAGAAATAACTAAATTTGCACTTTCATCTATATTGCACATGTGAGAGCCTTGAGGAATTGATATGCAACAAACTTGCTAGATAGGCATAGTTGGGATGGATGAATCATGAGCATGATTTAAAATACTTCCCAACAAATGCACTCATCTCAAATTACTCTCATTCACAATAAAGAGGTTTCATTAAGACTTTTGCAAGAAGCACAACATTTGCAAATCAATAGATTCATGCCATGATGCAACCATAAGGTTGGATACAACAAAAGTATGCAT
Organism: Lolium rigidum; assembly: GCF_022539505.1. Taxonomy (NCBI): domain Eukaryota; kingdom Viridiplantae; phylum Streptophyta; class Magnoliopsida; order Poales; family Poaceae; genus Lolium; species Lolium rigidum. The sequence continues at coordinate 268,942,339 of NC_061513.1, read as the reverse complement.
GAGAAGATACTTGTTACCAAGATAGCATTGGTGTGGATGTAGTAGATATGTGTTCGTTGATCATCCTATCTTGCCTCACGTTACCATTGAGTCACCACTTCTTTCCAATAGTGAGACAAGCATTCAATGCATATCCATTGTACCTAACACAAAGTTAAGTACAAAATGGTCCCCAAACTAATTGGGTCCGAAGTAGTTAGACACACTACAACATATAGGACAAACTCCACAATTCTATGTGCATATAGATATGAAATTGAACTTCATGCACATCTTAGTCAAATTAGGATTTGATGGAGTTTACCCTATATATTGGATCAAAGAAAGTGACACATGCCATAAGTTATACATATATTAAATATGCATGCACAAAACTTTCAAGAACCAAAGGAAGATACAATTTGGACAAAACACCAAATAAACCAAGAGACAATGGTTGTCCGAATTATATCAAAGAATCAAATCAACACAAGATTGACTCAAAGACTTATCTCATTATAAGAAGCTAATTAAACCTAAGCACAAAGGAATGAGATAACCAACTCCCAAGAGAGCAAGGTTCCAACAAATAAACCAAACCCTCGACACTTTTTATGATGGCACAAAGTACCAAAAAGAAAATTTTATGTCTCCCAAAACCCAATTTTTGATAAAGATCAAGAGATGTTAAGCATTCTAATAATATAGAAGACCTCCCCAAAGTTTGGTGCATTATCAAGGATTTTTTATATGAATAAAAAATGCACAAAACTAGGATCATCACGCTACCTATATCTTCTAACAATGCTAAGAGAGTTTGAATAGACAACTTAGATCCATAAGATGCAAGGAAGACACATGGGAGTCAAAGCACAACAAATTCATGGCAATAAATAAGGCAAAATAAATACAAGAGCCAATGTAGATATGATCAATAAATATCTACCTCATAATTGATTACCAATTGTCCTAGGACAAGAGGTATTAGGAAATATTTCCCGGTGGTAGTTTGTAAGTATACATAAGATCATATTTATAACGATCAAAGCATATGGTAAAAGATAAGAGTTAACCATCATGCAAAGATAGTTTCTTGATAGCTTCATTTAGTCATACCAACATGCAAGACAATTAATAGTATTCATACCAACATGCAAAGCAATTAATAGTATTTATACCAACATGCAAAGCAATTAATAGTATGACTTGAAGCACATGGTTTTCCAAAAAGGTATTGAGGGACACGTTGTGAAAAACCATGCCAAGAAGAACTTTCACAAATAAGATCCACAAAGATATTAGCAATGAAGCCATTTAAGCAAATTGGAGCTTGTTTGAGCAAACATGCCACATAGGAGAGAGATAATTTACGGTATCAATTCTATGTGACACAACCTCAAATGTTCACATTTTCTAGGCTTGTAATATGCACAAAGCTTATTACTCCCCCATAATGTGATAAGGAATTTATTTTCACAAGAGGCAAATAAGATCCAACTAGAGATATTAATGGACATTGGAATTTGAATTTCTCATGAAGATGACATATCACATAGAGACTAGATAATCTTGCAATATCAATTCTAAGTGATATTCCTCATGTACACACATTGTTAGGATCATGAAATTCCCAAAGGAATATCACTCCCCCAAAATGGGATAGTCCATTAATCGCTCATAAGAGCCATATAAGATACAACAAGATGCAAAGAGGCTCCAACACAAACACAAATACATGGTGTGCAACCCAACATGCATAGACTTGATTTCTCAAGCAAAACTATTAGGAAGCACAACATATACAAACACATGTTAGGAACGAAACTAACACATGCAAAGGGGCGAGTAACTTTCAATATAAATGAGTTGAGAACATGTTACCGCAAGGAGGAACATTGGATATATGATAGTAGCAAGATAATCAAAAGACTTGGCTTGATATAATATAAATGATGAAGATCCCTTAATTCTTCATGATGTAGCCAAGTCTCCAATGCCCTCCAACAAGCACCTATTGATCAAATTTTGGATTGTTGGTCCCCAACTAAGTTGGGTCCTAAGAGGTTAGTCACAATAGGCTTGGCAACCCAAATGGTTCTTTTCTTGACACCACTTTGAGCACCAACAAATTTGGCAAACACATTGCCACCCTCATCCTTACGAAGAGAATAAACATCATCAATGGTGATAGAGTTGGATGAGGTACCAATAGTGCAAAAGGAGGAGATGTGGCCCTTCTCGCGGCATATGTAGCAAGTTCTTTTCTTCTCCTTCTTCTCACTAGATTTCTCCACAATGGGAGCATTGGCTTGATTCTTCTTGGGAAGTGACATTTCTTCAACTTGAGGTTGAATATGAGTTTGAGCTTGAGGTCGCTTCCCTTTTTGCTTCTTCTTCAAAGGGCAAGATCTAACATGGTGCCCTTCAATTTTGCACTTGAAGCAAACAATCTTGGCCGGGTCTTTGACTTGTACTTGGCCTTTCTTCTTGTTGTTGTTCTTGGACTTGTTCTTGTTGTTGGATTTGAATCCAAGTCCACTCTTGTCATTGGGGGATTGTTGCACACTTAACATCGTGTCAAGTTTGCATTTCCCTTCATGACCCTTTACCAAGTCATTCTTCAAAGAAGTGACTTGGGCCTTGAGCTCTTTGATTTCCTCTACATGGTTAGTAACAACACAAGTACTAGAGGAAGTAGAATCTTCATTGTTAGAGCAACAAGGCAAGGAAGATAATTCATCACAAGATTTAGCAATATTATGAGTGGATGAATTACAAAGACTAGCACATGGCAATATAGCATTTTGAGTAGTAGTGCTAGTATCCACATGAGGCTCACAAGGTGTTGCCTTAGATATGATAGCCTCATGAGCTAACTTTAGCCTATCATGAGAGGCTAGAAGATCCTCATGGGAGCGAGAAAGCTTTCCATGATTTTCTTCCAATTTCCCATAATTGCAAGTTAGCAATTCAAGTTGAGCCCTTAGCTCAACATTCTCCTTCAAGATAAATGCTTCACAAGAAGTAGAGTTAGTAGCACAAGCATCATCACAAGACATATTAAGAAGAGTGGGTAACATAGCATGCTCTTTTAAATAAGAAGCTTGGAGTTGCTCATGTGACTTGGTGAGGATAGAGTGTTCGCTCTCCAAGGCCTTGTGGGCCTTGTCTAGATAATCTAGATCCTTAACAAGTTTATCATGACCAACGCCAACTTTGGAATTTTCCTTTTTAAGCATTTTTACTTGAGCTTTAGCATGGTCTCTTTCCTTAGTGAGTTTAGAAACTATTTCATTTTGAGACACTTCAAGGGTTTCAAGTTGCTCTTCAAGAGAGGCTACGGTCTCTTGTTCTTCTTCAAGATCATTCTTTAGGGATGCTACATCATTGGCATACTCTCGTTCAAGAGCACCCTTTTTATCAATGGTGTTCTCATGCATCCAAATAAGTTTTTGGCTCTCAATAGCGGTAGTCAAGATTTCAAAGAAGTGAGAGCAAGCAATTTTATCTTTGCAAAGAACCTTGAATACACTCTCACCTTTATTGCGTAGAGAGACAACCCAATCCTCTTCTTCATACTTATCCTCATCCTTATCACCACGAGGAATATTAGGTTCCGCGGTAGGAGATACCGTGGAACTCTTGGCCATAAGGCATATATGAGGACCGTGAGATAAAGGTGAGGAGTTACTTGAGGCTCCTTTCAAGGTCTTGTCTTGACCAATAGAATCTTTGGTTTCCTCTACAATGTTAGTCACACAACAACTAGAGGAAATATAAGCATTTTTATCATGGCCACAAGACAAAGCAAGCATATCATCATTAGATTTATTCAAGCAACTTACACATGATATGCAAGGACTATCAACACAAGCATGTAAATCATTTCTAGTGCTCGATGTGTTTAAGTCCAAAGATGAAGCATTGCAATGAGATAGAGATGAAGAATCATCAATAGTAAGCTCAATATCAACATTGCAATTTTCATCACCACTCACCATATCATTACCTTGTGTCTTACCACACTTTAGTGAAGTGGATGAAGATGAGAACTCATCACGGCCGGAAGTGGAAGCAATACAATCATCCTCAATAATATTGGACACATCATATTTGTCTTTAAGCTTTGTCCATAATTCATGAGCGCTCCCAAAAGGCATGATTGAAGAAGTAACTACATTGCTCACAACAATGGAAAACACATGAGAAGCAAGAGCATCGAGACAAGAGTTTTTCTCCTCCTCAAGAGATAAATTTTGAGGATCCTTAGGAGAAGAAAAACCCATGTCAAGAAATCGCTCCATGTCCAGAGACATACGCCGCAAAATATTAAGCACATAAATTTTCCATAGATCATAATTTGTGCCATCAAATATAAACAAGTTATTGTGCGCTAATCCCCTAGCCGACATCTTTACTCTCAAGGCGGTGAAGCCTAAGAATGAGAGACCTTGCTCTGATACCAATTGAAAGGACACGGATGTCGCCTAGAGGGGGGTGAATAGGCGATTTAAAACTTTTACGAGATGGGCTTAACAAATGCGGAATAAAACTAGCGTTTACTTTGTCAAGCCCAAAGCCTATATACTATTGTTCACCTATGTGCACCAACAACTTATTCTAAGCAATACAAGCAACTATGTGATAGCAAGATATATAAACTTATGCTAAGCAATACAAGCAACTATGTGATAGCAAGATATATAACTTCAAGCACGATGGCTATCACAAGGTAAAGTGCATAAGTAAAGAGCTCGGGTATAGAGATAACCGAGGCACGCGGGAGACGATGATTTATCCCGGAGTTCACACTCTTGCGAGTGCTAATCTCCGGTGGAGAGGTGCGGTTGCTTAGTGCTCCCGAACGCCACAAGAGGCTCACCTTGAGGGGTGGTTGCTCGATGCACACCAACGCCACAAAGGCCTCACCCCAAGATGCGGTACTCACACCACAAACCGAACGCCACGAAGGCGCCTCACCTAAATCTCCGGTGACCCTCGCCACAAAGGCCTAGGTCACGGTTCCACTAAGGGATTTCCTTCGAGGCGGAAACCGGGCCTTACACAAAGCTTGGGGCACGCATCCACAACTTAATTGGAGGCTCCCAAGAAATCGCCACAAAGGCCTCAAATCCGTCTAGGGTTCCAAGAACCCAAGAGTAACAACTTTCTTGCTTTCACTTCCACGAATCACCGTGGAGAACTCAAACCTATGCACCAAATGCAATGGCAAGAACACCACAAAGATGCTCAAGTCCTTCTCTCTCAAATTCCAACAAAGCTACAAAAGCTATTGGGGGAATAAGAGAGGAAGAACAAAGGAATTCACAAAGAACACCAAGATCAAGATCTAGAGAGTTCCACTCACAAAGAGATGGATTTGATTGGTAGAAGTGTAGATCTAGATCTCCTCTCTCTTTTCCCTCAAATGGGGGCAAGAATCATGGAGGGATAGAGAGATAGGGCAAGCTTCTCAAGAACAACAATGGAGGAGAGAGAGAGTGGAAGGAGCAACAGCCCAAGGAGGAAGAAGGGGGGTATTTATACCCCCAAGAAAATCGAGCCGTTGGGCAAAACCGGGGCCGGATAATCCGGCCTAAGTAAGGGCCGGATAATCCGCCCCCCCCGGATAATCCGGCCTCAGGGACAAAACCTGGTCAAAATCCGGCCAAATATCCGCCCCCTATCCAGAGCTGCTTTTCGTCTGGTCCTTAGCCAATTTCGGGGGGGCCGGATATTTCCGAAATATCCGGCCCGGATAATCCGGCCCTGGGACAAAACCGGGACAATATCCGGGCAAATTTCCGGCCCCAATACTGAGCAGCAATTCCCCAGGTCCTTAGCCGATTTCGGGGGCCGGATATTTCCGAAATATCCGGCCCGGATATTTCCAAAATATCCGGCCTAGGCAAACTGCAGAAACACCAAAACTAGAACGGGCATATCTTTTGCATCCGGACTCCGATTTCGATGATCTTGGGCTCGTTGAAATCACAACAACGAGCTCTACAACAATATGCATAGAAACATCATAGTCCAGCAAAGGAGGATAGAAACAAATGATGAAAGGTTTGACCTATCTCAAAAAGACATACCGGTAAAACCTCCAATCTTGAAAATGCAACAAGTTGCCCATGGAAAAACCATTCTCAATGAACTAGAGCTTGTCATGAGAATAAGCACAAGCTCTAAAACATCACATGGATAAGATCCAAATAACAACCAAGAAAGATGATGCAAGGATGCAAAGGTTTGAGCTCTCTCCGAACGATACGATCGAGTTACTTACTCGAGAGCCCTCTTGATAGTACGGCAACTAAACTATAAACCGGTCTCCAACTACACTATGAGACCGGTGAGAAAGAAACCCTATCAAGAGCAAACCTTATACTTGCGCATTCCACTTGAGCTTGATGACGACGATCTTGACCTCAACAAGATGGAACGCCTTTCTTGCTTGTGCTTGCTTGACGAAGTCTTGTGGATTGCTCCCCCATAATCCACCATGGGAGAGCTTCTTCTTCGGCGCATCTTCACATAACCATGGCCACCATGTGGATGGCAAGACTCAAGCAAAGGATCTCTTCGAGATGGCTCATCTTGAACTTGCACTTCATTTCTTCATTCTTCATCATGTTGATGTCTTGAAGTAACTCTAGGGCTCACTTCATCTTCATCTTCAAGACATACTTGACACTTGATATACTTCATCAATTTCTTCTTATTGCAACCTTGAAGCCAACATATGGTTCAAGAATTGCCTATGGACAACTCCTACAAATATAACTCAATGCAAACATTAGTCCATAGGGATTGTCATTAATTACCAAAACCACACATGGGGGCTCCATGCACTTTCACCTGGCTCAAACCCGACCAGGGGGTGTGCGGTGGCCGGTAGCCACCGTCCTGGTCGGTCGGTGTATAGGTTTCGCCTGCATATGAAGGGTGCCGGTTCTTTAGCTGGAGCCGGAACATACGATCGTACGGGTCATATTGCGGCTTAATAGTAAAGAAGATTAATTTTCTATGCTCAGGTATTTGAAGCCACGTTTTTCTGATAGGATGTAAGAGAAAAATATGTTCATTGCATGTCAATACAAATCTTTGCATTAGGTAATGTATCTCAGGAATTTAACCCCTCGAAGTAACAACAGGAAGACCTTCGCATTGGGTAATGTATCTCAGTTAGTTATATTCCTAAGTGATTTGTCTGGTCTTCTTTAAATTTTGCTTCAATTGGCTTCATCTTTTTGCCTTTTGGTTATATCTAATATTTATATATCAATTCAAAAAGTCTGCTAAATATTTAGTTAAGAAGTTCTCGAGTTCTTTGTCCATTAGTACAAAATAATTTGATTGAATATTGAATATAGCTATATATAGATATACATTGTGATCTCTACTATGTTCCAAAATACATCCCCACAAAATGTGGTATCGGACACATCTATTTGGATCGCTAATTCAAAGATTCCTCATTTCTTCAATAAAAGGTCTTAATTATTTTTCATACGCATTGTTGCAATTATTCAAAATCTAAATATCATCTACTTTTGCATGGGAGAAGTACTTTGGTTAATGCCAGTGGAAACATCAAAGTAACGATGGCAAGATCATGAGGTCACTTCCCGTCTACTGTGACATTCAGAGTATCAAAACAATGAGAAATAAAGAATCAACATCATTAGATTTTCTTTTTCGAGCAATCGATGTCATAAGATTTTTTCTCTCAAATGATTGGTAATTCATTGTTTATTTCTTAGTTATAAAACTATATACACAATTGTAAACAGTTTATCTTCAAAATATCTTCATATCGAATATGGTGTGTATTTTGTAATATAGAATACAATAAAAAGGAAAAGGCAGCATACAGATTTTTTTTGAATATTATCATACTAAAGATGGTGCCCTCGCATTTGCGAGGGCCAAACTTGATAGTTATCTTTATCTTTACCTACTAATAAAGGAAGTAAGGTTTCTCCCTCAATTTTTCGTCCAACTTAAAGTTGCCCCTGATTTTTAATAATAATAACCGATTATGCCACCGCTTAAGTTGAAAATGTTTCGCAGCCTTGCTCTCCGACCCGACGATGCGTTTTCTGTTTCTCCTTCCTTTGGTTAACTGGGCTCCGTATTTTGCTTATGGGCCGCGAGCAAGAAGTTAACTGGGCTCCAAAATCAGCAAAAACCATACGCAAAATAGTTACCCGGGGATCAAACTCACGACGTATTTCGTACTGAATAATCCCACCTCGCTTCCTTACACCGAGTCCGGCCGATTTATATACATTTGCAAATTGCCTGGGATCACAAGTTGTCTTGGCAAGCAACAAGCAGTTCGAATAAACAAGCAATAATGGAATGTGTGGAGTTGGCTTACAGAGTCGAACAAGAGAAGAGAGATAGCAGGAACTGGCTGCAGGAATACATAATTGGGAAATTGAGCAAGGAAAGAGAAAAAGAGCTCGGCGTGCGGTGGCGCACCTCAGTAGAGGATGAGGGTTGAACCACTGGCGTGCTCAGCCCAATGTTGTTGGCGGTCGGACGCCTGTGCCGCCCGGATGGAACCCAGGAGACAGGGGAGTGCCGCCGGAGACGTGGCAGGGCACCGACCGCGGCGGCGCCGGGTCTGTGGGCCGCTCGGTCTGTGGGGCTCTCGTCCTGTCGAGCGGGAAAGACACGCGAGGACACACCCTTCCGCACCTTGATCCACACAGCTACGCTCGGATTGGAAACAAGAAACTGGGAAAAGAGATCGGTTTGCTCCACAGAGAGAAAGGGGAATTTTCTGGATGAGGAAGAGAAGAACGTGCGGGAAGGAAAGGTGGGAGGTTGGCTTGGTCAAAAAAAATTATCATTAGTGGGTTCCATATTCTTTTACAGGAATCCACCACGCTGTGAGAGTGGTGCCCAAATAATTTGTCAGGGCTTGCTGAATTTGTTAATGTAATTTTAGTACTCATTACACTATATGTAAAATCACCTAAATAATTTGTTAGGGTTGCTGAATTTGTTAATGCAATTTTAATACTCATTACACTTGATGTATAATCAAAGTTAGCAGAGATGAATTAACCCAGACTGGGATTTCGAAATCAATCTTCTCCTTGAACATGACATAACATATGTGTATCATTCAAAAGCGAAGTAAGTTTAGGATTATATGGATCGACCGACTTTGGGGCAAAATTTACTCGCGCTGTTTCAGAAGTTGGGTTTTTTTTTCTTATCTCATTATATCGCATGGACTATTTGCGGCTCCATCAAATGCGAGGCACGACGACATGGCCTCGACTCTAAGAACGGAGCGTGGCCTTGACCTCCTGACAAGGAGGCAGCCCCGACAGCGCACAGGGCGGCAGAGGGCGTGACCTCGACCTCCCGGCACGGAGGCAACCCATACGACGCCCAGAAAGTAGTAGATGGGCCTCTTGGCCGACGGCAACGAGGTTGCAAATTTCCTGTTGAGAATACGTGACCGCACAGGGTAGAGCCATATCTCTTTAAAAATATGCATCAACATCCTTCGATGTTTAGAAATTCATGTAATAGACCAAGCGAGGTGACCTTTGTCCCCTGCAGAGGCTCTTTCGTAGGGACTTTGGTGCCCGGTTATGCTTTAACTAAGATTTGTTAGTATATCTTTCAGATTTTATTTTGTAATCATTAAAGTCAGCTCGTGTATCTCTACCATATACTATTTGTTAGTATGGATATATATAGTATTTAATTGTTAAAAAATATTAGGAAAAGGGCTCGGTCACGACCTGAAGGTAGTTTCATCCTCGTAAAAATGTTTTACCACGCCAATAAAATACTGATTTGCCATAGCTAAATTTTTCATGGTCTACAAAACGTTCAATCTGTACTACTTAAAAAATAGGAAGGTGTTCCGTCATCAGACGGTACGTCGTTTCCCTTCGTCGTGAGTCGTCGCGCTTCGTCGCACCCCCGTCCACATGGGCCAGGCCCAATGAAACCTACGCTTCTTCGATTGCGCAAACCTTGCCCCAAAACTATCGCTCTCTCTCCCCGTGACGGCGTGACCTTGGCGGCGGCGCTACATCGCGGCTTACCCTCTCCCCTGCTTTCCGTTCCATAGCCCCTGCCGCCTGACGACAGGGATGCCAGAGAGAAGGCCGCAGCGTTCCCTTCGCTCCAAGCCCTCGGCATCCATTCCCATGAAGGGGCCGACAAATCCCCGTTCGCGTCTTGATTCCAGAATCAGCAACCGCAGCAGGCGGTGAACATCGCGGAGAGAGCGACGAGATGAACATCGGGCATGGTTGTGGTCACGTTCTCGGCGGTAAGCCTCGCCGTTGTTGTGTACCGAAAGAGGTAGGCCAACATCTCTGTCCAAATACGTGCCTCTGAGCTCGTCCTATATCTCTCAGTCTGTCCAGGAGCAAATCCTTGGTCCAGGCAAGCCAGCCGGTGGTTGAAATGTTTAAAGAGATACAATTTATCGTTTTCCAACAATCCGATCATTCCAGGAGCAAATCTGTCGCAAATTCTATGGATTTTTCTGTATGTGCGCGGTTTAAAGAGTAGAGAGTTCCAGTTTTGGTGTTGAACAACATCAAACCAATATCCGTTGTCTGTCCGAATGCATTTACTTTTGGGATGTCGTTTACATGTTACATTTTATATAGCAGTTTTACATGTACTTCAGAATCACACATGTTATTAGATTACCTTGATCCTTGATTTGGGAGACGATGATGTGCATTATGATAAGGAAGTAAGCAACTTGTCCTGGTTCTTACATATAGGTGGCAATATTGTAAATATGTAGCTAGAATTGGTAATATTGTTTTCATGCGTACAGCCACGGGCAGTGAGTAACTGAAACACAATGGCTGTAACTCTGAGCTTCATTTTTATGTTAGTTGTACCCTTGCAGATGTCGAACCATTTAAACAAACATAATATTTTTGCTTGTGTAAAATTTTGTTGATTTTATCGTGTCTTTGGCTGTTGAATCTGTAGTCAGGCTGCTGATATTTGTGGTCTTGGGAGATTGCGATAATCCTCAAGTGTGTACTTTTCTTCCCAGTTAAACATTGCATGCATAAAACCAAAAAAGCAAAGTCATAAAAACTCAGTCAAAAAAATCATGAAAGCTATATGCACCTACCATGCTTGATGTGGTGGCTACCTGCAACTTTTCTAAGATCAGTCAAAAAAATCATGAAAACATTGCTTTAGATAGGACTTGGAAAATCGACAGCTTAGTTGGGTTCAAAAGCTATCTAATTCCTTAACCGAGTTAGTAGTGAAGTGGCTACCTGCAACTTTTATAGAGTAGTATTTTTAAACTGAAAGTGTGAGGATAGCATGACTGAAGTCAAAACTATTAGTTGCCAAGCTAGCTAGCGAGGATTTTAACTAGAGCCTAGCCAGTTGGAAATAGAAGGAATTTCTCAATTTAGAATGGAGAAAAGTTTTGACAAATGGTTTGTGCTTAAGATCATTAAGTTAATTCTTATGAATTTCGATTTGTGAATATTACATAAGGAAGATATTTCTCCGTTGTTCAGGTTTGTACACTCAATTTACTATTACCTTTTGTAAGGAAAGAAAATCTAGAATTGTCTGCCAATATTTTTCCTCTTAGTATTTTAGCAATCAGGTTGGAAAATAGCTCCATCCTCATAGTAATGTAGGTTTCATTTTAAAGGAATCATGAACTATAGCTTTATATACTTTTGATCTAAGTAAATAAAGAATATATTCTTTTTCTAATTAGCGGTATTTGGTTTGTCCAGATTTACCAAAAGAAAAATGCCCAACAACTGTTCCGTTATATTGCGTCTTGCATTCTGAAACTTCTGTTTAGCGCCTACATAAGGAGAGCACGGACCAGTGAAAAAAGGGTTTGGGTCGAGTGGCACAACAAGTTAGAGAAATAGTCATAGTTGCTTGATTGGTCCATAAAAAAGAGGATAGTTTCTTGAATGGATTAAGGCTAGAGAGGTTTTCACCATGTACTACAGGAATATAATGGTAGCCAACTTTGGGACACATATATCATAGTTGAAGCTGTACTGGCCATAGGACTCATATAAGAGTTATGTACTACTCTTAAACTAGCTCATGAGTGGTCCTACTCTTAAATTAGCTCTTAAACTAACTCACGACTGCATAAGCAGTTCTCAGGTAAATTTTTGGTATTTTTCTGGAAAAACAATTCACTGTTTGATTTTTCTGGAAAAATCAATTCACCGTTTGATTTTTCTGTTACTTATTATGAAAGGTTCTTGTAGACTTTAGCTACTGGTATCATCATATACATATAAAGCTGCATGGATCTTCTCTGCTAATCGTGGTTGACCTGTATCAGACTACACCATAGTAGGATTAAAAGGTATCAACGCCATTCCAAAATACAATAATTAATGTCCCGGTTTGCACAGGAAAAACATTTACAGGTAGTTTAGGATAAATGTACATTACCTCAATATTTACTATGAAATTTATGTTTCCTTTACAACATATGATCATTGTTATTGTGATGTTTGCCCTCCAGGTGTAGCAACTTACAAATTCACTAAATGCTGAGAACGATTTGTATCGTCTAACATCAATTCAGTGTGCTAGCATGTAGATCTGCTCAGGAAATTATTCTTTGCGTAGATCTGCTCAATGTGCCAGCATGTAGACCTTTGTCCTTACTCCCTCTCCACATGTTTATTTATTTGGTTAGTACATTTTGTTGGAAATAGTTTACTCATCATGAATTGTCTCTTATCTTTTTTTTTACATTCTCATCGTGAATCGTTTCTATGTTTTTTTACTTGTTTCTATCTTTCAGATTTTAGCAGATGGTATGATGGATTCAAGTGAGTCTCTCAAAGGGTGAAAGACACATATTATTGGTTTTTTTAAATTTAGTTTGTTCTGATTCATATAGACTTAGGAAATATCAAATCTTAAGTTTGCAGAAAAAAAGATGTTGGCGTGAAGATGTGCATAATTGGCGGTGAGAAACGTAGATAATGGATAGACAACGGCTATAGGTGCCACGCCTTTCAGTTTTATGTATTGAGAGGGAGAGGTGAAGGGGGGGGGGGGGTTAGCAATCCAACTTGCATGCTCTTCCCTCGGCTAGATGGTGATCTCATTAAAATGTTGTATAATAGAGTGTCTTTGTTCGTATATCATCTACATCATCGAGGTTTTCACATGCATTATGTTTACATGTGAAGGCGATGAACAATAGTTTTGGAGTCGTGAAAAATCAGAATAGCGATATGGCAGAGTAAAAACTCTGGCATGTGGCGTACATCATACCATGGGTAAAGCACCCGTGGGTTATTGTTGAGTTCAGTAGAGGAGACCTTGTCCGCAATGATTCCCAACAAATTAGTAATGCAAAACTGGTAGAAAGTAAAAACAAAAACACATAGGAGAATGAAAAATACTATCTAGATTAATGTTTTATAATTCTTGATGTTCTTCCGTGCAACGCACGGGCATTCAACTAGTTTTATACTAAAAACACAATACATATGTCGTAAACAGAGACACCACAATAATCCACATCATCTAAATTATCTTGACAGTTAGATCTAAATTATATGGCTAATATTTAACATGATATTAATTGTTACGTGATTGTGTGGCCTGGTTTGACACGTTTTATGTTGGAGACATTCTAGAAAATATTAGCTACAATACAAGATAAGGTGTGAAACAAAAACAAATTGATGCGTGGAGCCCCGTGGAAGCATAGACTCTTCCTGCTCCCGTAAAAATAATGCCTAAATTAACGCGGTGCAACTGAAACCGTGGAGGCATAGGACTCTAGTTCCCTCGGTACAAATAATGCCTGCACTCCCTAAATTTTTTTTTTTTACCGGCACGCTACATAGAGGTTGGTGGCAACTCAAATGGTAATGTGAGATCATATGAAATCTAAATTGTTCAATGCTTTAAGCAGTCGAGCATACTTTTTCGGGGAAGCAGTGGATCATACTAATGTGTAATTTGATGTGATGACCATCCAAATGAACCATCGGTAGCTCACGACAGACCATGCCCATGGATACACCCTTTGCCGCGACGTGAAAAAATGAGGGAAATATTATGATTATAAAATTATTTAAGGAATGAAAATTAATACTTCCTCCTTCCCAAATTAAGTGGCTTACATTTGTCTAGATTCACATATGTCTACAAACTAAAACGTGTCTACATACATATAAATCAAGACAAGTCAGAGTCATTTAATTTGGAATGGGGGGAGGCAGTATCATTCATTAGGTTTTTTTTGTTTAAACCTTCTAAACCATGTGAATATTTTTGCCTTAGATTTATGGGAATAAAAAAAATATGGTGATTGGTAAATTCTATACCTTTTTTTGAAACAATTCCATTAATACCAAGCAAGCAAGCCGCCTCATTAAAAACCTTCCAGCCTCCTTAGGTACCCTGAAAGGAAAAGAGTGCGTAAGAAACTTGCTGCCGCCAGTTTACATAATAGTTACATCATCAAGGAGAGGTTGTAACATCCCAAATCTCAATAAAATGAACAAGAGAGGAATTCAAGAATCCAAAAATCAGAGTTAACAAAAACTTTTTCATATCATATAGGACCATGCATGTAGAGCACCTTATGATTTATTTTTGAGTGTGCAATTGCCATGATACTTGTTTATGTGTTCTCTCTCACTCTAAAACCCTATCAATGATCACTTGATCATCCAAAGTCAAATAAAAAGAAAATAGAAAAGAAATTGTAAAAATCAATTTCACACACACATAAGGCTTATGCCATTTTTACAAATCTTTGATCTAGGCCTTTTTGGTTTGCACCATTGGGTGTAAATGAATACTAAACATATATTAACAACCTTGGAAACAATCAACCACATTTCAAATCAAATTTGAAACAAATATGAGCTCACATGCAATTATGGTCACTTGTGCCATTTTTAGCCTGATGCTCCCTTTGAGCCCCTGGTTTGTGAGTTTCCACTTCTACACTTGATCATCTCTTTTCACCTCATCCAAGACAACATCAAGGACAACAACTTTGCTCAAGACCACACCCCAAAACTCCCTCTCTATTTCAAATGGCAAGCAAACAAAGTGAGGACTTTTTATTAAAGTGAAGATCATATGCAATATGTGATTTTGCAAATCAACACCATTTTGACCACCACCACCACCAATCTACTCCACATAATATATGATTACAACCCACCAAAAATCTTTCCAAAATTCGAAAATATATTTCTTTCGGCCATTTGGTCGAACACCTTGCAGGCAGGGTAAAGATTGTTGCCCATACTGATTTTTCACATTTGACCAAGTCCATTCTGGCTCACCCCTGCACTCATGGACCCTCCTCTCACCTCACTGCACCATATCCCCCACTTGCCAAGCACTGGAGTGTGCTCATGTTGACCAGAGCATCCATGCCGTGGCATATCATGTCACCCTCATGCTCTCTCTCTCTCTAGTCAATTCCAGCAAGCCCTGCCATGTCACACCACTCCGTCTCACTCACCTGAGCATGCCTAGACCAAGCCACGACCAAGACTTTCACCGCAACAGGCAGAAAACGTCGTGCCCAGACGCGCCCAGAACGCCCATGCCACGCCGTAGCGCGCATGGCGCCGACCCGGACGCGCCAGAGCGTGGCGACCCTCGCTCCCTCGCGTCACCTTAGCCCCCACTCTCTGCACCAGTCGACGCAAGACAACACCCTGCATCGCCTGGACATGGCCCCTAGCCCGCGGGAATGCCGCAGACGACGACCGCGTCCACGACCGTCCGCCATGGCCTGAGAGCTCCCGTCAAACTCACCGCCGTTGTAGTGCCTCGTTTTCCCCACCATCACGCGCGTCAGCTTCGCCTGGACGTCGCCAACACTCCGAGCCCATCACTTGCCCCTTCGCAGCCCTGGATCGACCACGACGCCGGTGACCCTAGCTCCGCCCCACGGCCACCTCCCGCGCCTATAAAAGGGGAGCTCCTCCACTCAATCCGAGCACGCCACTCACTTCCACTCCTCACCACAGCACTCCCCGCCGCTCTAATTGCACCGATTAGCCATCGCCTCGCCCCAATTGCTAGCTCGCCGCCGCCGCCAGTACACGGAACAAGCCGGAGCAGGAGGCCACCCCAGGACGCGACGCTGCTACCAGGCGCTTCCCTCCCGACGATCGCCGGAGCTCCGACGGCCGCTCCGACCCCCTACCTCCGCCGCGCTCGCCTCTGCTTCTCGCCGTCGACGACGACAACCTCCGACTCGTTGGATCATCGCTCGATCCAACGCTTCTCACGCAGCCGTACCGATTCGGTGAGTGAAGCCCACCGACGCGTGGCCCCCGCCTGCCAGGGACGGCCCGCTGCGCCAGACGCAGAACTGGGCCGGCCCATCTCTTTTTCCCCTGTGTAGCCCAGTAACCTTTCCCGCCCAAGCCCACCAGTTTGAATTTAAATTTTCGAAATTTGGGAATTACTCTCAGATGCTGTTTTAAAAATTTAATAGAATAAAATCCACCCCACCAAATTTTACAAATTTTATATATTTGGAAACCTTAGGAAATTATCTACACAATGCCACTGGTTTGAACCCGAGATCTATTATAGAATTTAAATGACAAAATAAACAAGACAGGGACTTTTCTGCCTTAGAAAAATTATTAAAAATCAACCACAATTGCTTTTAAGTTAATTCCAACTCCTATAAATCACTTTACACCTATACTAATTGTTTTTACAAAAATATGCCATGCTTACTGTGTATGATCATGGCCTAGTTAAATTAAAGGACTATATGACTACTTCTAGTCAAAACTATTATCCAAAAATATTAGTAAATCATATGGGATTATTTTCTTCCATTTAAATCTTGTCATGAACAATCCAAGATGAGGTGGAGACTCTGGTCATATAAATCTCAT